>NW_020674683.1:0-3315 GCF_002925995.2 Terrapene triunguis
TGAATATCGGGACTGTCCCTATAAAATCAGGACATCCGGTCACCTTAGATCAGCGGGAGCTGCTGGCGCTCAGCACCTCTGAATATCAGGCTCACGGTGTTCCAAATTGGAAACCTGAAATTGGAGGCATCCAAAATCTGGTGCCCGATCCTGCGACGTTCTGAGCACCCCCCTACAAGGAGCTGAGCGCCCTCAACTCATGGGAATTGAGGGCATTTAGCGTCCTTACGTAGATGGAAGGACACAGGACTGGGTAACAAATACTATTACTAGAGTACTGAAAGAGCTGCCGAGGCAGGCTCCTGAACACCAAAACAGGGAGGCACAGAGCCTTCCACGGGTGGGAATGCTGCCCCAGAGGCACCGTGCAGCATGCTCGATGCAGGAAGGGTACCGGCAATCACGCTGATTTCATCCCCTCTTGGTGGATCAGAGGCGTTGCTGCTGCAGGCAGGTTCCTAGTGCCATGAGGTGCAGAAAAGCTGGAACTTGGACAAGTGAACTCGGGGTTTTCAGCAGTTGCTCGAATGTGTCATTTCCTTGGGACACAATCAGCCAGGGAGTTCGTAATGTTACATTTGCACCTTTGTGTCCTTTGAGTGTGGGCACCTGTGAGCTCCTGCTGCTGGGTCGTTCCTGGGAAGTCTCTGGTTGTGCACTCCAGCTGAGCACTTATTCCACTCAAGAGTTTTTTGTTTGTTTGTTTGTTTTTAATTCTCTTTGGACTCTAGATTGCAGTTTCTCTAAATACAAGACAAGACCGTCTCTGTTCTATTATGTTCTACCTTTTTCATTTCCACTGTATCATTCTGACTGATTGGACTACTAGCCAAGGGTCATTTTTACACCTAGTGACGGGAAAATTACGAACTATTCAGAGTTCCCTCAGATAAGTATCCAAAATGATTCCTGAAAACTTTTCAGAACAACTGAAAGAGACTCATGATGTCCTCTCATCCCAGAGATGAACAGGGCTTAGGAGTGTACATTTATTTGGCAAATCTCCAAAGCAACATCCCAAAAATGGATGAGGTACACAATGGACCCAATGGTGTAAATAGGAGTGGAAGGAGACGCAACAGGGAAGTTTCTTGTCCTAGCTGTTGGAGTTAGCAGGGGATGAAACATCTATAATAGAAACCTGGTTGCAGATTTCATAGCCTCGGTCCAGCTAGGGTCTGGCCTGGAAGCCATGTAGAATTCAGCTAACTGCGTTTCACTTGGAATCTTTCAAATCCCAAACTTAGGAAAGTGGGATAAACCACCACAGACCAAAAGCAAAAGAAGCATCAACATTAGCAAAGAAGGAAACCTTGGCATTCTCGCACTGCTCTTCTGTCTGCTTCTACTTCCAAAGTGAATTAAAATCAACTGAATAAAGGCCACTTTCATTGGGAATGAATGTCCACACAGGAATGAGTGTCCACAAATGTGGTTTAACTAATTCACTTTAAAGTCACAATTTGTTAATTTGGATTAACTTTCTTGCGTGGCCCCATGTAGCAAGCCCTCAATCTCCTTCTCCAAAGCCAAATATTACCACATAAAGACTCCCAAATCTGGTTTCTGAGGCATAACCCACACCACGTGACTTGGCATGAGCTGAACTAGCTCAAGTTATGGACATAGTTGCTACCCCTCCGAAGACAGTTCCTGGGAGCTACAGAGGTGGTCTTCTCATGCGGAAGGGTGGTGATGAAGATTATAGAGTAGGAAGGACAACCCAATGTGCGTAGAGAGTCCCTTGACAAGAATCTTCTGGGCTGAATAGTGTGTGTGTCTAAGAAATGGATTCCTGATAGCTTGGTTGAATGCAGAGCTCCACCAGCTCTGGTAACTTAGTGTCTAGTGAGATTTGCAAAAAGGAAAATAAATAACTCAAGAGGCATAACTATCTGAGCCAGCAGTGCGGGAGTGAAATAATGCAGACAGCTCACCACTGGGGCAGTTCCTATGCCAGCAGGGGACAACCTGGAGGGTGCCTGCTCAGTACCGGATTTACCATGGCGCCACTGGCGCCATGACCATGGTCCAAAGGGGCCCCGCCCAGCCCGCTGTTCTCTGCCCCCGCCCAATGCGCTCTCCTGCAGGGGCAGTGGGCAGCAGCTGGGTCCTGTTGGCTCCTGCTGCAGGGCAGGCTCTGCCGACAGCCAAGCTCCCCCTCCCCTGCCTCTTCCCCCAAGCGTGCCGCGTTCCTGCCCCTCCATCTCCCCCTCCCTTCCCAGTGCTTCCCCCACAACCATAACCCCAGCCCACACCCCCAGCCCTCTGCCCTGACTCCTACACCCCCTCAGACCTCCCCAGCCCCCTGCCCTGATTCCTGCACCCCCGCCCACATCCCCACCCTGAGCACCAAACAGGAGCTCCTGCACCCCCTCCCACATTCCCACCTGCACCCCTCACACCAAATGGGAGCTTCCCCAGGTAAGTGCTCCACACCCCAACCTCCTGCCCCAACCCTGAGCCCCCTCCCTCACCCTAGCTCCTGGCCAGACCCTGCACCCCAACCCCCAGCCTGCTCCTGCACCCTAATTCCCTCCCAGACCTGCACCCCCAGCTCTGTGCTCAGTGCACCCCCACCCTCAGCTCAGTGCAGAGAGAGACAAAGAGGATTTATAACTCGGGGTACCTCTGAGTCACAAGTCCTTCATGGAGCACCTGTTGGGGTGATGTAGCTACACGCACTGCCCCTTCCCCAGGGCTGAGAGCAAACTCTACATCAGGGGCAGTGAGTTGTATGGGCCCATGGTGCCCGTGCTCCAGGAATATTTGGGGCCAGGTCTCTCCCCGAGCCCTGCCTGCCGCCCCCACGTGCCTCCCCTGGATCATCTCCCAGCCCCGCCTGCCACCCCCAGGCGATTTAAAAGGGCCTGCAGATCCCCACCACCACCACTGGCAGCGAAGTGGGGCTAAAGTGTCTTCCTGCCCACCCTCACTCCGCTCAGCGTGTCACTCCTGGAAGCGGCCAGCATGTCCCTGCGGCCCCTTGGGGGAGGGGTTTTGTCCGCGTGCTGCCCCCGCCCCTAGCGCCGACTCTGCCATTGGAACTGTGGCCAATGGGAGCTGCGGGGGCGGTTCCTGTGGGCAGCGGCGCACAGAGACCCCTGGCCCCCCTGCCTAGGAGCCGCTGCCAGAGAGGTGTGCGGGTCGCTTTTGGGAGCCGCCCAAGGTAAGCGCCTCACCCCCTCCCGCATCCCAAAGCCCTGCTCCAGCCCAGAGCCCGCACCCAAACTCCCTCCCAGAGCCTGATCCCCCCCCCACATGCCAACTCCCTCCCAAGCCTGCACCCCCTCTCACATCCAAACTCCCTCCCAG
>NW_020674683.1:3325-6640 GCF_002925995.2 Terrapene triunguis
TGAATATCGGGACTGTCCCTATAAAATCAGGACATCCGGTCACCTTAGATCAGCGGGAGCTGCTGGCGCTCAGCACCTCTGAATATCAGGCTCACGGTGTTCCAAATTGGAAACCTGAAATTGGAGGCATCCAAAATCTGGTGCCCGATCCTGCGACGTTCTGAGCACCCCCCTACAAGGAGCTGAGCGCCCTCAACTCATGGGAATTGAGGGCATTTAGCGTCCTTACGTAGATGGAAGGACACAGGACTGGGTAACAAATACTATTACTAGAGTACTGAAAGAGCTGCCGAGGCAGGCTCCTGAACACCAAAACAGGGAGGCACAGAGCCTTCCACGGGTGGGAATGCTGCCCCAGAGGCACCGTGCAGCATGCTCGATGCAGGAAGGGTACCGGCAATCACGCTGATTTCATCCCCTCTTGGTGGATCAGAGGCGTTGCTGCTGCAGGCAGGTTCCTAGTGCCATGAGGTGCAGAAAAGCTGGAACTTGGACAAGTGAACTCGGGGTTTTCAGCAGTTGCTCGAATGTGTCATTTCCTTGGGACACAATCAGCCAGGGAGTTCGTAATGTTACATTTGCACCTTTGTGTCCTTTGAGTGTGGGCACCTGTGAGCTCCTGCTGCTGGGTCGTTCCTGGGAAGTCTCTGGTTGTGCACTCCAGCTGAGCACTTATTCCACTCAAGAGTTTTTTGTTTGTTTGTTTGTTTTTAATTCTCTTTGGACTCTAGATTGCAGTTTCTCTAAATACAAGACAAGACCGTCTCTGTTCTATTATGTTCTACCTTTTTCATTTCCACTGTATCATTCTGACTGATTGGACTACTAGCCAAGGGTCATTTTTACACCTAGTGACGGGAAAATTACGAACTATTCAGAGTTCCCTCAGATAAGTATCCAAAATGATTCCTGAAAACTTTTCAGAACAACTGAAAGAGACTCATGATGTCCTCTCATCCCAGAGATGAACAGGGCTTAGGAGTGTACATTTATTTGGCAAATCTCCAAAGCAACATCCCAAAAATGGATGAGGTACACAATGGACCCAATGGTGTAAATAGGAGTGGAAGGAGACGCAACAGGGAAGTTTCTTGTCCTAGCTGTTGGAGTTAGCAGGGGATGAAACATCTATAATAGAAACCTGGTTGCAGATTTCATAGCCTCGGTCCAGCTAGGGTCTGGCCTGGAAGCCATGTAGAATTCAGCTAACTGCGTTTCACTTGGAATCTTTCAAATCCCAAACTTAGGAAAGTGGGATAAACCACCACAGACCAAAAGCAAAAGAAGCATCAACATTAGCAAAGAAGGAAACCTTGGCATTCTCGCACTGCTCTTCTGTCTGCTTCTACTTCCAAAGTGAATTAAAATCAACTGAATAAAGGCCACTTTCATTGGGAATGAATGTCCACACAGGAATGAGTGTCCACAAATGTGGTTTAACTAATTCACTTTAAAGTCACAATTTGTTAATTTGGATTAACTTTCTTGCGTGGCCCCATGTAGCAAGCCCTCAATCTCCTTCTCCAAAGCCAAATATTACCACATAAAGACTCCCAAATCTGGTTTCTGAGGCATAACCCACACCACGTGACTTGGCATGAGCTGAACTAGCTCAAGTTATGGACATAGTTGCTACCCCTCCGAAGACAGTTCCTGGGAGCTACAGAGGTGGTCTTCTCATGCGGAAGGGTGGTGATGAAGATTATAGAGTAGGAAGGACAACCCAATGTGCGTAGAGAGTCCCTTGACAAGAATCTTCTGGGCTGAATAGTGTGTGTGTCTAAGAAATGGATTCCTGATAGCTTGGTTGAATGCAGAGCTCCACCAGCTCTGGTAACTTAGTGTCTAGTGAGATTTGCAAAAAGGAAAATAAATAACTCAAGAGGCATAACTATCTGAGCCAGCAGTGCGGGAGTGAAATAATGCAGACAGCTCACCACTGGGGCAGTTCCTATGCCAGCAGGGGACAACCTGGAGGGTGCCTGCTCAGTACCGGATTTACCATGGCGCCACTGGCGCCATGACCATGGTCCAAAGGGGCCCCGCCCAGCCCGCTGTTCTCTGCCCCCGCCCAATGCGCTCTCCTGCAGGGGCAGTGGGCAGCAGCTGGGTCCTGTTGGCTCCTGCTGCAGGGCAGGCTCTGCCGACAGCCAAGCTCCCCCTCCCCTGCCTCTTCCCCCAAGCGTGCCGCGTTCCTGCCCCTCCATCTCCCCCTCCCTTCCCAGTGCTTCCCCCACAACCATAACCCCAGCCCACACCCCCAGCCCTCTGCCCTGACTCCTACACCCCCTCAGACCTCCCCAGCCCCCTGCCCTGATTCCTGCACCCCCGCCCACATCCCCACCCTGAGCACCAAACAGGAGCTCCTGCACCCCCTCCCACATTCCCACCTGCACCCCTCACACCAAATGGGAGCTTCCCCAGGTAAGTGCTCCACACCCCAACCTCCTGCCCCAACCCTGAGCCCCCTCCCTCACCCTAGCTCCTGGCCAGACCCTGCACCCCAACCCCCAGCCTGCTCCTGCACCCTAATTCCCTCCCAGACCTGCACCCCCAGCTCTGTGCTCAGTGCACCCCCACCCTCAGCTCAGTGCAGAGAGAGACAAAGAGGATTTATAACTCGGGGTACCTCTGAGTCACAAGTCCTTCATGGAGCACCTGTTGGGGTGATGTAGCTACACGCACTGCCCCTTCCCCAGGGCTGAGAGCAAACTCTACATCAGGGGCAGTGAGTTGTATGGGCCCATGGTGCCCGTGCTCCAGGAATATTTGGGGCCAGGTCTCTCCCCGAGCCCTGCCTGCCGCCCCCACGTGCCTCCCCTGGATCATCTCCCAGCCCCGCCTGCCACCCCCAGGCGATTTAAAAGGGCCTGCAGATCCCCACCACCACCACTGGCAGCGAAGTGGGGCTAAAGTGTCTTCCTGCCCACCCTCACTCCGCTCAGCGTGTCACTCCTGGAAGCGGCCAGCATGTCCCTGCGGCCCCTTGGGGGAGGGGTTTTGTCCGCGTGCTGCCCCCGCCCCTAGCGCCGACTCTGCCATTGGAACTGTGGCCAATGGGAGCTGCGGGGGCGGTTCCTGTGGGCAGCGGCGCACAGAGACCCCTGGCCCCCCTGCCTAGGAGCCGCTGCCAGAGAGGTGTGCGGGTCGCTTTTGGGAGCCGCCCAAGGTAAGCGCCTCACCCCCTCCCGCATCCCAAAGCCCTGCTCCAGCCCAGAGCCCGCACCCAAACTCCCTCCCAGAGCCTGATCCCCCCCCCACATGCCAACTCCCTCCCAAGCCTGCACCCCCTCTCACATCCAAACTCCCTCCCAG
>NW_020674684.1:0-2276 GCF_002925995.2 Terrapene triunguis
GCCTCCTCCAAACACCTTCCTTATTCTCACCACAGGACCTTCCTCCTGGTGTCTGATAACGCTTGTGCTCCTCAGTCCTCCAGCAGCACACCCTCTCACTCTCAGCTCCTTGTGACTCTTGCTCCCTCTGGTGTAAAGAACGCAGTCTTTTCCTTTGCGTCTTCTGCAAGGGGAATCTGCCAGTACCCCTTTGTCAAGTCTAGGGTAGCCAAGTACCGGGCATTACCCAGACGGTCCACTAGCTCATCTATGCGAAGTATGGGGGTACGCATCAAACTGGGATACTTCGTTTAGTCGCCGGAAGTCGTTGCAAAATCTTGTGGTGCCATCAGGTTTGGGCACCAGCACAATTGGGCTGGACCACTGACTGTGGGATTCTTCGATGATCCCCAACTCCAGCATTTTTTTTACTTCTGCTTTTATTTCCTCCCTTTTTGCCGCTGGCACCCGATAGGGCCTCATTGTTACTCTGGCCCCAGGGTTCGTGACGATGTGGTGATATGTTTCGGTTGTTCGACCTGGTTTTGTCGAGAACACATCTTGGTTCCGGAAGATCATCTCAGACACCTCATTCTTCTGGTCTGGTGTTAAATCGGGAGACACTCTCACCTGTTTGGAAGGCTTGTTTTCCTGGGTTAGGTCTTTTTGGACCGTTGTGCATGCCAGGGTTTCAGAAGGTTAACATGATAAATCTGTTCTTGTTTTCTGCGTCCTGGCTGCCGCACCTTGTAGGTTACTTCCCCCACGGATTCAACCACCTCATAGGGCCCCTGCCATTGGTACAAGAGCGACCCTCTGGCTTTGGGTCAGTATTCGGGTTCCCAAGGCCTTAGCTGCCCTTCTTTCCCTTTTTGTCTTTCTACCCTGTCTGGGAGTGGAGAATAAATCTGTGGATATTTCAGAGAAGATTGGGGGTTGACAGTCTGCTGTGGATGCCTCACCAATTTTAGGGTCCCCATCTTTCTCCAATCCCCCTACTGGGAGTAAGTTTCCAAACCCTGGGAAGTCCCTCCCTATGAGCACCAGGTATGAGAGTTTAGGGACTACACCTGCTGCTACCTCAGTAGTGTTCCCTTGGATCTCGATTTTTACTGGGATGGTGGGGTAGTAACTAACTGTCCCATGGACACATGTTATCCCCGTACGTTTAGCCTGCAGCAGTTGACTACGCTTCACGAGCTTCCCTGAGATAAGCGTGATAGCACTCCCCGAATCAACCAGTGCCGTGGTCCCTCCCCATTTAGTTTCACTGGTCTGGTATACATATGTGGGGTTAGTGAGACCCCCACAAGGTGGATTAGGGAGCATGGATCTGCCCAGTTCCCCAGGTTACACTGCATAGGCTCCTCAGCATTGGGACACTGTGCAGCTATGTGTCCCCACTCCCCTCAGGCATAACATCTGTATGGAGCCCTAGGCGTTCCCCGGTCTCTTGGTTTGGGCAGTCTAACATCACGATCCTCTTCTCCCTCAGTGCTCCGACTCTTTGTGGCCTCTGATGGGCCTTCAGCCTCTCTCTTTTTCTACCTGGGCCCTCCTGGTGGCCCAGTCACCCAAACTTTAGGGCTTGGTGCTGCTAGTTTAACCCGGGGTGCCTCTTCCTTAACTGGTCGGGTCAGCTCCCTCGCTGTCCTTCGCCTCTCTACCAGGGCGACAACCTCGTCATAGGTGGAGGGTTCATTCTGGCTTACCCAGGCATGAAGATCTGGTGGTAGTCCCCTCATGTATCGATCGATGACCAGAACCGCTAGTATCTCTTCCGGACTCCGGGACTCTGTTTGGAACCACTTTCGTGCAAGATGGATGAGGTCATACAATTGGGACCGTGGGGTTTTGTCTTCCTGGTGCCTCCAACCGTGATACTGCTGGGCCCGCACTGCTGTCGTTACCCCAGATCTGGCCAGGATCTCTGCTTTCAGCTGGGGGTAGTCTGCCGCAGCCTCTTCAGGTAGATCATGGTAGGCCTTCTGGGCCTCCCCACACAGGAATGGGGCAAGGATGCCAGACCACTGATCTCGAGGCCAGGCCTCCCGTAGGGCTGTCCTCTCAAATGCCAGAAGGTATGCCTCTACATCATCCTCCCGTGTCATTTTCTGCAGCCAATGGCTGGACCGTATGAGCCGCATCCCATCATGGCCGCGATTCAGCTCTGTAAGGGACTTTACCTGGTTTACCAGTTCCCGCAACATAGCTCGGTCTTGAGCAGCCTGGTCCATCAGCAGGCGATTAGTCTCTTGCTGCAGCCGCACTGCCTCCTGTTGGGCGGCTGCCTGGAC
>NW_020674684.1:2286-4562 GCF_002925995.2 Terrapene triunguis
GCCTCCTCCAAACACCTTCCTTATTCTCACCACAGGACCTTCCTCCTGGTGTCTGATAACGCTTGTGCTCCTCAGTCCTCCAGCAGCACACCCTCTCACTCTCAGCTCCTTGTGACTCTTGCTCCCTCTGGTGTAAAGAACGCAGTCTTTTCCTTTGCGTCTTCTGCAAGGGGAATCTGCCAGTACCCCTTTGTCAAGTCTAGGGTAGCCAAGTACCGGGCATTACCCAGACGGTCCACTAGCTCATCTATGCGAAGTATGGGGGTACGCATCAAACTGGGATACTTCGTTTAGTCGCCGGAAGTCGTTGCAAAATCTTGTGGTGCCATCAGGTTTGGGCACCAGCACAATTGGGCTGGACCACTGACTGTGGGATTCTTCGATGATCCCCAACTCCAGCATTTTTTTTACTTCTGCTTTTATTTCCTCCCTTTTTGCCGCTGGCACCCGATAGGGCCTCATTGTTACTCTGGCCCCAGGGTTCGTGACGATGTGGTGATATGTTTCGGTTGTTCGACCTGGTTTTGTCGAGAACACATCTTGGTTCCGGAAGATCATCTCAGACACCTCATTCTTCTGGTCTGGTGTTAAATCGGGAGACACTCTCACCTGTTTGGAAGGCTTGTTTTCCTGGGTTAGGTCTTTTTGGACCGTTGTGCATGCCAGGGTTTCAGAAGGTTAACATGATAAATCTGTTCTTGTTTTCTGCGTCCTGGCTGCCGCACCTTGTAGGTTACTTCCCCCACGGATTCAACCACCTCATAGGGCCCCTGCCATTGGTACAAGAGCGACCCTCTGGCTTTGGGTCAGTATTCGGGTTCCCAAGGCCTTAGCTGCCCTTCTTTCCCTTTTTGTCTTTCTACCCTGTCTGGGAGTGGAGAATAAATCTGTGGATATTTCAGAGAAGATTGGGGGTTGACAGTCTGCTGTGGATGCCTCACCAATTTTAGGGTCCCCATCTTTCTCCAATCCCCCTACTGGGAGTAAGTTTCCAAACCCTGGGAAGTCCCTCCCTATGAGCACCAGGTATGAGAGTTTAGGGACTACACCTGCTGCTACCTCAGTAGTGTTCCCTTGGATCTCGATTTTTACTGGGATGGTGGGGTAGTAACTAACTGTCCCATGGACACATGTTATCCCCGTACGTTTAGCCTGCAGCAGTTGACTACGCTTCACGAGCTTCCCTGAGATAAGCGTGATAGCACTCCCCGAATCAACCAGTGCCGTGGTCCCTCCCCATTTAGTTTCACTGGTCTGGTATACATATGTGGGGTTAGTGAGACCCCCACAAGGTGGATTAGGGAGCATGGATCTGCCCAGTTCCCCAGGTTACACTGCATAGGCTCCTCAGCATTGGGACACTGTGCAGCTATGTGTCCCCACTCCCCTCAGGCATAACATCTGTATGGAGCCCTAGGCGTTCCCCGGTCTCTTGGTTTGGGCAGTCTAACATCACGATCCTCTTCTCCCTCAGTGCTCCGACTCTTTGTGGCCTCTGATGGGCCTTCAGCCTCTCTCTTTTTCTACCTGGGCCCTCCTGGTGGCCCAGTCACCCAAACTTTAGGGCTTGGTGCTGCTAGTTTAACCCGGGGTGCCTCTTCCTTAACTGGTCGGGTCAGCTCCCTCGCTGTCCTTCGCCTCTCTACCAGGGCGACAACCTCGTCATAGGTGGAGGGTTCATTCTGGCTTACCCAGGCATGAAGATCTGGTGGTAGTCCCCTCATGTATCGATCGATGACCAGAACCGCTAGTATCTCTTCCGGACTCCGGGACTCTGTTTGGAACCACTTTCGTGCAAGATGGATGAGGTCATACAATTGGGACCGTGGGGTTTTGTCTTCCTGGTGCCTCCAACCGTGATACTGCTGGGCCCGCACTGCTGTCGTTACCCCAGATCTGGCCAGGATCTCTGCTTTCAGCTGGGGGTAGTCTGCCGCAGCCTCTTCAGGTAGATCATGGTAGGCCTTCTGGGCCTCCCCACACAGGAATGGGGCAAGGATGCCAGACCACTGATCTCGAGGCCAGGCCTCCCGTAGGGCTGTCCTCTCAAATGCCAGAAGGTATGCCTCTACATCATCCTCCCGTGTCATTTTCTGCAGCCAATGGCTGGACCGTATGAGCCGCATCCCATCATGGCCGCGATTCAGCTCTGTAAGGGACTTTACCTGGTTTACCAGTTCCCGCAACATAGCTCGGTCTTGAGCAGCCTGGTCCATCAGCAGGCGATTAGTCTCTTGCTGCAGCCGCACTGCCTCCTGTTGGGCGGCTGCCTGGAC
>NW_020674685.1:0-2422 GCF_002925995.2 Terrapene triunguis
ATGAAATGGTGAACAGAAGTTACAATGGTACAGGATAACTAAAAACAATTTCATTCACATTGGTTCTACATTGTCCCCCTTTTGACCCTTCAATCCAGGGGTATTGAATGGGTCACACTTTATGTAATTGTTTTAAGGCAGAACCAACATAACAGTTAGGATTACTAATAGGACAATGATGGGATGAAAAATTATATTTAGAACTGCTGACCAGGTGGGCTGCTCCTACAACACTGCCCCTTTATTTATGATTATTACAGCAGTTGTTGTTATTGTAGGGCACAGGTGATCTGTTGCAAACAAACCAAACAATTATAAAACCATTACCATTACAATAATTGGGTACATTGACAAAGAAGATGAGGCCCAAGTTTGATGCTGCAATAGCCATCAAACAATAAAAGTCACTGAGGTCAGGACCTTCTTAAGCACACACAACAAATAAGATTTTGTAGGAGTACCACAGTTGTCATGCAAGGTTAAGCTGATTTGGACTTAAACTAACATTTAGTTGCTAAAATGTTGCAGAATTTTTTATTTTTAACAGTTGTTCTTAAGAGGTTTCTGGGGACCTGAAAGATGGGGCCCTACAATTATGGGCCAAGGTTTTACAGGTTATGGGGGCCCAAGAACTACCCTTTAGGGCTTGGGGAAGTAGAACCAGAGTGCATAGAGGAAAGTGTGGAATTAACAATACAAGCAAATGTAACTAACAATACAAATGTATTAATAACAAAAATTAACAACAAAATGACTATTAGAGAACCTAACAAAAAAAATAAACCTGATGCACTGGGGACCAAAGTCCTTTGGACACAAGTGGTGATTGATCAATTGGATGGACATGGGGGAAGTAGAGAGAGGAAAAGACATTTGCCCTGTCTAGTGTAGTATTCCCTCTTTTTCTGGACCCAATGCTAGCACAGGACACCACCAGAGACAGACACAGAACATGCAACACAGAACACTGAACACAGACTTTGTCATGACACTATAACCATGGTATTTTATAACTTTTCAGCTGGTACCAGCTCTTCTGATGTTCTGGTTTAGAGCCTGCAAGATAAAAGCTTGGAAACAAATTAGCACAGTGCTTTCACCATGGCAGAACCTGCTTAGTTTCTGCCACAGTGTGTTTGGTACTTGGGGCTGCGCAAATGCTAATTAAATTGTGCATTTTTTTGTGAGTGTAAATTTTTTTTTCTCTTAGTAAAAGGGCATTAACACTTCATCTAGAAAAAAAATTTCTGTTTTAAAATCTTTAGCCATTTTGCCATAGCCTGGAGATCTGAGGCAGAAGCAGGCACTGTTGTTAATTGTTTCAATGGCATTTTGGCCCTGGAAGGAGGAATTTACCCAAATATCCCCCTTCCCAATCTCCAGAGGGGTCCCAAAGGTCTGCCCCCTTCTGGGGTCTCAAATGTTTCTTCTCCTGATGTTACTGCTGCTGTAAGATTTGAGAGTGCTGTTTTAACTCTCTGTACCTAACCTGTTTTTTAGTTTTTTTATTTTTTGCTTGCCTGGGCCTGATCCTGCTTTTTTCAATAAACAGGTCCTTTCCATGGGTACAAGCTTTTTCCACTCCCAATTTAGCAAGGAGGGTGGGCTTTTTAACTAGCCCCCACCCTTCCTGGTCCCTTTCCTTAAACATTTTCTTCAAAATTGTGAAATTACCACAATATTACTTACAAAAAAAACAAAACAAACAAACAAACATAAACCACACTACACTGCCCAAACTCCTATATTCTTCAGAGTTTGGTTTAACAGAACAAGATCTGTATCTTATGTTTTTAACCCACTCTGGGCCAGAGGGAGAGACGCTAAGCCTCCCTCTGTATTACTCGGTCTGCTACCACCGAGGGTTCATACACCAATTATACAAATCCTTCCCCGGATCAGAGTGAGAAACACTAAGTTTTCCTCTTTAGCTCAGTCTTGCTACGGCTGAGGGTGTATGTACCTCTATAACACAATTTAAACCTAAACTCCTATATTCTTTAGAGTTTGGTTAATCCTTCCCCGGATTATGTACCTTTATAACACAATTTAAACCTAAACTCCTATATCCTTCAGAGTTTGGTTAATTAACTGAAAGTTTACGCTCTTTTTTCTATAGTGCCAGGCTTGCTAAAGCTGGCGGTGTGCACACCAGTTTTATAATAACTGTGGATTCTATGCTTGCTCCCCCTTTCGCATTCTCCACCAATAATGTTGTTTCACAAACTTACACAGGATCGTTTTAGGGGTCAAGACAAAGATGCCACATTTATTATTAATCTGTAACTATTAGCAAATACCTCAATGCTTATACACATACACTTACACACACACACACACACACACACCAAAATGTTCTGCAGCTGCTGGATAGTTACCAGTCCTGATTGTAGTTTGAGTTTGCAGCTTGGGATCGTAGCTC
>NW_020674685.1:2432-4854 GCF_002925995.2 Terrapene triunguis
ATGAAATGGTGAACAGAAGTTACAATGGTACAGGATAACTAAAAACAATTTCATTCACATTGGTTCTACATTGTCCCCCTTTTGACCCTTCAATCCAGGGGTATTGAATGGGTCACACTTTATGTAATTGTTTTAAGGCAGAACCAACATAACAGTTAGGATTACTAATAGGACAATGATGGGATGAAAAATTATATTTAGAACTGCTGACCAGGTGGGCTGCTCCTACAACACTGCCCCTTTATTTATGATTATTACAGCAGTTGTTGTTATTGTAGGGCACAGGTGATCTGTTGCAAACAAACCAAACAATTATAAAACCATTACCATTACAATAATTGGGTACATTGACAAAGAAGATGAGGCCCAAGTTTGATGCTGCAATAGCCATCAAACAATAAAAGTCACTGAGGTCAGGACCTTCTTAAGCACACACAACAAATAAGATTTTGTAGGAGTACCACAGTTGTCATGCAAGGTTAAGCTGATTTGGACTTAAACTAACATTTAGTTGCTAAAATGTTGCAGAATTTTTTATTTTTAACAGTTGTTCTTAAGAGGTTTCTGGGGACCTGAAAGATGGGGCCCTACAATTATGGGCCAAGGTTTTACAGGTTATGGGGGCCCAAGAACTACCCTTTAGGGCTTGGGGAAGTAGAACCAGAGTGCATAGAGGAAAGTGTGGAATTAACAATACAAGCAAATGTAACTAACAATACAAATGTATTAATAACAAAAATTAACAACAAAATGACTATTAGAGAACCTAACAAAAAAAATAAACCTGATGCACTGGGGACCAAAGTCCTTTGGACACAAGTGGTGATTGATCAATTGGATGGACATGGGGGAAGTAGAGAGAGGAAAAGACATTTGCCCTGTCTAGTGTAGTATTCCCTCTTTTTCTGGACCCAATGCTAGCACAGGACACCACCAGAGACAGACACAGAACATGCAACACAGAACACTGAACACAGACTTTGTCATGACACTATAACCATGGTATTTTATAACTTTTCAGCTGGTACCAGCTCTTCTGATGTTCTGGTTTAGAGCCTGCAAGATAAAAGCTTGGAAACAAATTAGCACAGTGCTTTCACCATGGCAGAACCTGCTTAGTTTCTGCCACAGTGTGTTTGGTACTTGGGGCTGCGCAAATGCTAATTAAATTGTGCATTTTTTTGTGAGTGTAAATTTTTTTTTCTCTTAGTAAAAGGGCATTAACACTTCATCTAGAAAAAAAATTTCTGTTTTAAAATCTTTAGCCATTTTGCCATAGCCTGGAGATCTGAGGCAGAAGCAGGCACTGTTGTTAATTGTTTCAATGGCATTTTGGCCCTGGAAGGAGGAATTTACCCAAATATCCCCCTTCCCAATCTCCAGAGGGGTCCCAAAGGTCTGCCCCCTTCTGGGGTCTCAAATGTTTCTTCTCCTGATGTTACTGCTGCTGTAAGATTTGAGAGTGCTGTTTTAACTCTCTGTACCTAACCTGTTTTTTAGTTTTTTTATTTTTTGCTTGCCTGGGCCTGATCCTGCTTTTTTCAATAAACAGGTCCTTTCCATGGGTACAAGCTTTTTCCACTCCCAATTTAGCAAGGAGGGTGGGCTTTTTAACTAGCCCCCACCCTTCCTGGTCCCTTTCCTTAAACATTTTCTTCAAAATTGTGAAATTACCACAATATTACTTACAAAAAAAACAAAACAAACAAACAAACATAAACCACACTACACTGCCCAAACTCCTATATTCTTCAGAGTTTGGTTTAACAGAACAAGATCTGTATCTTATGTTTTTAACCCACTCTGGGCCAGAGGGAGAGACGCTAAGCCTCCCTCTGTATTACTCGGTCTGCTACCACCGAGGGTTCATACACCAATTATACAAATCCTTCCCCGGATCAGAGTGAGAAACACTAAGTTTTCCTCTTTAGCTCAGTCTTGCTACGGCTGAGGGTGTATGTACCTCTATAACACAATTTAAACCTAAACTCCTATATTCTTTAGAGTTTGGTTAATCCTTCCCCGGATTATGTACCTTTATAACACAATTTAAACCTAAACTCCTATATCCTTCAGAGTTTGGTTAATTAACTGAAAGTTTACGCTCTTTTTTCTATAGTGCCAGGCTTGCTAAAGCTGGCGGTGTGCACACCAGTTTTATAATAACTGTGGATTCTATGCTTGCTCCCCCTTTCGCATTCTCCACCAATAATGTTGTTTCACAAACTTACACAGGATCGTTTTAGGGGTCAAGACAAAGATGCCACATTTATTATTAATCTGTAACTATTAGCAAATACCTCAATGCTTATACACATACACTTACACACACACACACACACACACACCAAAATGTTCTGCAGCTGCTGGATAGTTACCAGTCCTGATTGTAGTTTGAGTTTGCAGCTTGGGATCGTAGCTC
>NW_020674686.1:0-5817 GCF_002925995.2 Terrapene triunguis
TTTCCAGTCAGTCTGGTCAGCAGGACAGGCATTCGCTGACCCTCGGGGATCTGGTACAGATTGCAGAGGCGTTCAAAGGTAGACAAAAACTCCTCTATATCCTCAGTATCGTTGTAAATGGGACACATCCTTTCCCAGTTTTTCTCATGGCGGGGGGGAAGTGGAGTACCAGGTGGGGATGACTTTCTCCGCTCTTCCATTACTTGGAGCTGAAGTCTGGCCGTCTCCTGTTCCATCTTGCGAGTCTCCTGTTCAGCAGCGAGCAGCTCTAGACGCCCCTTACGAGCTCTCTCTTCTAATTCTGCTATTTTTTGCTTCTCCAGCAATCGAAGATCTGCTAGCTTCTGTTCATGCTCAAATTGCAGTTCACTTGTCACCTTTTGCATCCTAATTTTTTCTGCATCTTCTGCAGCCTCAGGTAAGGGCTGTGCTCTTGCCCCCTGGATCACTGGCTATTAACAGATTTCTCAGTTCTTGATTTGTAGCTTTCTTCCTAAAGCTTATCCTCTTTTCTGAACACAAATTTTCCAGGGCTTTTTTGCCAAGTCCCTCATATGCTCTTTGCTCAGCCATTGCAACTGTTCTTTAACCAACCAAACTCTCAATCCCAAAATTCAAATTTGGATAGCGTGGGGTTCTGACCCAAAGCTTAATTGACCTGGTTCTGTGGATCCAAGCACGACTACGCCACTGTGACAATGCGGTTCTGGCGGAACCCAACTGAGAGTGCCAACTCAGGACAAATTGCTCAAACAGGGCAGTTACAGCCCAAGGCCGGGGTTTTTTCCACTTCTAAGGCAAACCAAACCAGACAGACTAGGAGGACTTCGGTCTCACCCCACTGGCTAACCGCAAGTCCCACAAGCAATCTCCTTAGACACTCCAGTTTCCCAGTATTACCACCAGTTCCACCCGTTATGGGGACAAATGGTTATGAAAACCAATACCCCAGTAAAAGAAAAAGGTTCTCCTGATCCCAAAGGACCAAGCCCCAGACCCAGGTCAATTTACAACTCAGATCTTACCCACAAATCACGCTGTTGCCAATCCTTTAGAGCCTAAAATCTAAAGGTTTATTTATAAAAGGAAAAAGATAGGGATGAGAATTAGAATCGGTTAAATGGAATCAATTACATACAGTAATGGCAAAGTTCTTGGTTCAGGCTTGCAGCCGCGATAGAATAAACTGCAGGTTCAAATCAAGTCTCTGGAATACATCCCCCGCTGGGATGGGTCCTCAGTCCTTTGTTCAAAGCTTCAGCTTGTAGCAAAGTTCCTCCAGAGGTACGAAGCAGGATTGAAGACCCGATGGAGATGAGGCATCAGCCTTATATAGTCTTTTCCAGGTGTAAGAACACCTCTTTGTTCTTACTGTGGAAAATTACAGCAACATGGAGTCTGGAGTCACATGGGCCAGTCCCTGCATACTTTGCTGAGTTACAAGGCGTATCTGCCTTCTTTCAATGGGTCCATTGTATAGCTGATGGTCCTTAATGGGCCATCAAGCAGGCTAGGCAGAGCTAACACCAGTTTGTCTGGGATGTTCCCCAGCAGCATAGCTAAGTTTGAAATACACACAGTATAGAGCCAATATTCATAACTTCAACTACAAAATTGATACACACATATAGACAGCATAATTATAACCAGTAAACCATAACCTTGTCTTAGACACCCCATTTGACCCCCTTTATACAAGATCTGGGTGCCACTACAGGACCTTGGTTGCACCAATGATCTATATGGTCCCAGATTATATCAATAACGTCACACCCCCAACGCAAAATTGATGCAGGAAGGGATGTCACAAACATCACTGACTGCATCCTAAGAGCTCTCCACTCTGGACAATGCATCAGCTACAATATTTTCCTTTCCCCTTATGTGGACTATATCCATTTCATACTCCTGAAGGGCTAAACTCCAACGCAGCAACCTGGAGTTGTTGCCCTTGGCCTTGTGCAGCCAGACCAGAGGGGCATGATCACTCAACACAGTGAATTTTTTATTGTACAAATAGGGCTTAAGTTGCTTGACAGCCCAGACAATGGCATAACATTCCTTTTCAATGGTAGCATAATTTTGCTCAGTGGGGGACAATTTCTTACTTAGATATGCCACGGGATGTCTCTTACCTCCTTCCCCCTCCTGCATTAGCACTGCCCCCAGCCCAATATTGGAAGCGTCTGTACATAGTAAAAAAGGCTTTTCAAAATCTGGGCTGGCCAGAACAGGCTCTTTGGCCAAAGCGCTCTTTATGCTTTGAAAACCCTGCTCACAGGCCTCCGTCCACAGCACCCGGTCTGGTTTTTCCTTTTTCGTCAGGTCTGTGATGGGAGCAACAATGTCACTGAATCCCTGCACAAATCTCCTGTAATAGTTGGCCAGACCAATGAAGGATTGGACCTGCTTTTTAGTTCTAGGGGTTGGCCAGTTTTTAATAGCCTCTACCTTTAAAGGCTCTGGGCGTAGTTGCCCATTGCCCACCCTGTGCCCCAGGTAGGTCACTTCAGCAGCTCCCATTCTGCATTTAGAAACCTTAACCGTTAGATTAGCCTCCCTGAGCCGGTGCAGCACAATCCCTATGTGGTTCAGGTGATCTTGCCACGAACTGCTGAATACGGCCAGGTCGTCTATATAGGCCCTCGCAAAAGATTCTAATCCCCGTAGGACCTCATTTATAAGTCTCATGAACGTAGCCCCTGAATTTCGCATCCCAAAGGGCAGCACTTTGAACTCATACAGGCCCGATTCCACTATGAAAGCGGATTTTTCTTGTGCCTCGGCATCTAGGGGTATTTGCCAGTACCCTTTAGTCAGGTCCAGGGTGCTTATAAACCTTGCCCCTCCCAGTGTATCCAGTAGATCCTCTATTCTGGGTGTGGGGTAAGGGTCAGGCTGGGTGATAGCATTTAGCTTCCTGTAATCCACACAAAACCTCATGGTCTTGTCCCTTTTTGGTACCATCACAATGGGAGAGGCCCAGGGGCTCTGGGATCTGGTGATTATTCCCATTGTCAACATGCTTTCCACCTCTTCCTGGATCTGTCTTTGCATCTCTCCCTTGGCCCTGTAAGCTCTGCTAGGGGCTGGGCGGGGACCCACCGTCTGAATGGAGTGTGTCATCCTATCTGTGAGCCCTGGCCTATTGGAGAATGTTCGCTTGTGGTGTTTTAACAGCATCAGCAGTTCCTTTCTTTGAGGGGGGGTTAAATCCTCCCCCATCTCAATGCTCTCGAGAGGTGTCTCCTCCTGGCTTTCAGCCACCATGTCAATTAAAGGGACGGACCCTGCCTCTTCCTCAGAATAACAGATCATGTTCACATTCACCTCCCTTGCATGGTAAGCCTTCATTCTGTTCACATGCACTGTCTGCACACTTCCCTGAACCTGGGGCTTCCTCACATCATAGGTCACCTCATTAATCCTTTCCACTACCTCCATGGGTCCAGACCAAACATCTTTCATCTTGTTCTTCCGGACAGGATCTAGCACCAACACCATGTCCCCTATTTCAAATGCTCTCTCTTTAGCATCTTTGTCATACCAGGCTTTCTGAGTGTCCTGGCTCTCTTTCAGATTCTGCTCAACCAACTTCATCATCTCTTGCAAACTCTCCTTGAATTGAGCCACATACTCGGCCACCGGCTGCTCTGCCTCCTCCACATTACCTTCCCACGCGTCACGAACCAAATCTAGGGGCCCCCGGACCTGCCTCCCATAGAGCAGTTCAAAGGGAGCAAACCCTGTAGACTCTTGGGGCACGCTCCTGTATGCATATAATAGATACGGCAGCATAACATCCCAGTCATTCTGTCGTCTATCCACATACATTTTCAACATAGCCTTCAGGGTTCCATTGAACCTCTCCACTAGACCATTAGTCTGGGGGTGGTAGGGAGCGGCTTTCAGGTGCTTCACCCCACATAACTCCCACAACTGCTTGAAAACCACAGACATAAAGTTAGACCCACGGTCAGACAATATTTCCTTGGGAAAACCCACTCTGCTAAAAATAGAGAACAAGGCCACTGCCACTGTCTCTGCCTCGATATTAGCCAAGGCTACAGCCTCTGGATATCTGGTAGCAAAATCTACCAACACCAGGATGTATTTCTTCCCATTTCTGGAAGGTTTTGGGAGGGGACCCACAATATCCACAGCTACTCTGGCAAAAGCCTCCCCAATAATGGGCAGAGGCTGGAGGGGCACCTTGCTAGGCCCCCTTAACCCCTTACGCTTCTGGCACAGCTCACAGCTCCTGCAGTAATCTCTCACCGACCCAAAAAGGTGAGGCCAGTAGAAATTCTGCTCTAGCCTGTCACATGTTTTGCCTATACCCAGATGTCCTGCAAAGGGACTATCATGAGCCAACTTCAACAAATCATCGCGGTAACTCTCAGGTACCACAAGCTGTTTGCGAGCTGCTGCTTGGGAATTCTTCCTTCCCCTAGGCGGTTCCCTATACAACAACCCATCCTGCATAAAAAACCTGCCTCTCTCTTCACAGGCTGGGACCTGACTCTGAGCATCATTCCTGGCTCTCTCTAGAGATACATCACCCTGCTGAGCCACAATGAATTCACTCCGGGTTTTGTTTGGATTCAGAACCATCTCCGATATCTCAGACAAACCCTCACCTGATCCATCTTGAGAGGCACTCTCCGTCTGTTTGCTGCCCCCCTCACTGCCATCAGTCAGGGGATCTGCCACAGCCCCAAATTCTTTCTGTGACCTGGTCACTACATTAACTTGGCCAGGCACCCCCAATATGTTATTTCCTACCAACACATCAGCCGGAATCAAATCCCGGACAGCAGCCTTCACATCCCCTTTAAAGCCATCCCACTCCAGGTGGATTCTAGCCATCGGCAGGTCCACAGAGTACTCAGATAACGCCACTACCGTCACATACTCCCCTGGCAGCATGTCCTCCGGCTTCACCAGATGTCCCTTGACTATAGTTACATCCGAGCCAGTGTCTCGCCATCCCGTGCATTCAACATCATTGACCTTGGCCTCCATGATAAACCTCTCACTCCCCTGCCATGCCTCAGTCCTGACATAACTGGTGATCTTATCACCTCCTCCCATGCCACTGGAGACGATGGGGTTAACATTAGCTACTGCCGTGCTTGCACCTGAACTCAAGGTGGAGCTGCTGTGGCTTGGTTCAGCCTGAGAGCTCAGGGTAATGGAGTTGGCATTTATCGTGGCATTTGGGGTTGCTGGCTTTGGGCTGCCCTTCAGAGTCGGGCAGTCTGGTCTCACGTGGCCCAGCATACCACGGTGATAGCAGGTAATCTGTTCCGTCCTGGGATGAGAGTTCCTACCCTCCGGGCCCCCTTGAACTCCTTTAGAAGAGTCAGGGACAGGTTTACTTTTAAATCCTTCCCTCCTCTTGAACTGGGGAGAATGGTGATTAGTTTTCCCCGGGGTTTTACACCCTTCTCGAGCCCTGTTTTGGGTATGGGCATCCGCAATCTCTGCTGCCCGTAGGACTGACTCGGGGTCCCTATCACATACAGCTGCTCTCACATTGTCAGGCACAATTTCTAAGAACTGTTCCAAAGTTATTAAATCCAGCAGTTTTTCGAAACTCCCATGCACCTTGGCTCCCACAACCCACTTTTTAACAAAACCCATTAGCTTATGAGCACATTCTACAAAAGTACAATCCTTAGACATTTTAAACTCTCTAAACTTAACTCTGTAAGATTCAGGAGTAACCTTGAACCGCCTTAACACAGAATCCTTAAACCGCTCATAATCTAAGGCTTCTTGTTCCCCCAATTCATTAAATACCTCCCTGGCTTT
>NW_020674686.1:5827-11644 GCF_002925995.2 Terrapene triunguis
TTTCCAGTCAGTCTGGTCAGCAGGACAGGCATTCGCTGACCCTCGGGGATCTGGTACAGATTGCAGAGGCGTTCAAAGGTAGACAAAAACTCCTCTATATCCTCAGTATCGTTGTAAATGGGACACATCCTTTCCCAGTTTTTCTCATGGCGGGGGGGAAGTGGAGTACCAGGTGGGGATGACTTTCTCCGCTCTTCCATTACTTGGAGCTGAAGTCTGGCCGTCTCCTGTTCCATCTTGCGAGTCTCCTGTTCAGCAGCGAGCAGCTCTAGACGCCCCTTACGAGCTCTCTCTTCTAATTCTGCTATTTTTTGCTTCTCCAGCAATCGAAGATCTGCTAGCTTCTGTTCATGCTCAAATTGCAGTTCACTTGTCACCTTTTGCATCCTAATTTTTTCTGCATCTTCTGCAGCCTCAGGTAAGGGCTGTGCTCTTGCCCCCTGGATCACTGGCTATTAACAGATTTCTCAGTTCTTGATTTGTAGCTTTCTTCCTAAAGCTTATCCTCTTTTCTGAACACAAATTTTCCAGGGCTTTTTTGCCAAGTCCCTCATATGCTCTTTGCTCAGCCATTGCAACTGTTCTTTAACCAACCAAACTCTCAATCCCAAAATTCAAATTTGGATAGCGTGGGGTTCTGACCCAAAGCTTAATTGACCTGGTTCTGTGGATCCAAGCACGACTACGCCACTGTGACAATGCGGTTCTGGCGGAACCCAACTGAGAGTGCCAACTCAGGACAAATTGCTCAAACAGGGCAGTTACAGCCCAAGGCCGGGGTTTTTTCCACTTCTAAGGCAAACCAAACCAGACAGACTAGGAGGACTTCGGTCTCACCCCACTGGCTAACCGCAAGTCCCACAAGCAATCTCCTTAGACACTCCAGTTTCCCAGTATTACCACCAGTTCCACCCGTTATGGGGACAAATGGTTATGAAAACCAATACCCCAGTAAAAGAAAAAGGTTCTCCTGATCCCAAAGGACCAAGCCCCAGACCCAGGTCAATTTACAACTCAGATCTTACCCACAAATCACGCTGTTGCCAATCCTTTAGAGCCTAAAATCTAAAGGTTTATTTATAAAAGGAAAAAGATAGGGATGAGAATTAGAATCGGTTAAATGGAATCAATTACATACAGTAATGGCAAAGTTCTTGGTTCAGGCTTGCAGCCGCGATAGAATAAACTGCAGGTTCAAATCAAGTCTCTGGAATACATCCCCCGCTGGGATGGGTCCTCAGTCCTTTGTTCAAAGCTTCAGCTTGTAGCAAAGTTCCTCCAGAGGTACGAAGCAGGATTGAAGACCCGATGGAGATGAGGCATCAGCCTTATATAGTCTTTTCCAGGTGTAAGAACACCTCTTTGTTCTTACTGTGGAAAATTACAGCAACATGGAGTCTGGAGTCACATGGGCCAGTCCCTGCATACTTTGCTGAGTTACAAGGCGTATCTGCCTTCTTTCAATGGGTCCATTGTATAGCTGATGGTCCTTAATGGGCCATCAAGCAGGCTAGGCAGAGCTAACACCAGTTTGTCTGGGATGTTCCCCAGCAGCATAGCTAAGTTTGAAATACACACAGTATAGAGCCAATATTCATAACTTCAACTACAAAATTGATACACACATATAGACAGCATAATTATAACCAGTAAACCATAACCTTGTCTTAGACACCCCATTTGACCCCCTTTATACAAGATCTGGGTGCCACTACAGGACCTTGGTTGCACCAATGATCTATATGGTCCCAGATTATATCAATAACGTCACACCCCCAACGCAAAATTGATGCAGGAAGGGATGTCACAAACATCACTGACTGCATCCTAAGAGCTCTCCACTCTGGACAATGCATCAGCTACAATATTTTCCTTTCCCCTTATGTGGACTATATCCATTTCATACTCCTGAAGGGCTAAACTCCAACGCAGCAACCTGGAGTTGTTGCCCTTGGCCTTGTGCAGCCAGACCAGAGGGGCATGATCACTCAACACAGTGAATTTTTTATTGTACAAATAGGGCTTAAGTTGCTTGACAGCCCAGACAATGGCATAACATTCCTTTTCAATGGTAGCATAATTTTGCTCAGTGGGGGACAATTTCTTACTTAGATATGCCACGGGATGTCTCTTACCTCCTTCCCCCTCCTGCATTAGCACTGCCCCCAGCCCAATATTGGAAGCGTCTGTACATAGTAAAAAAGGCTTTTCAAAATCTGGGCTGGCCAGAACAGGCTCTTTGGCCAAAGCGCTCTTTATGCTTTGAAAACCCTGCTCACAGGCCTCCGTCCACAGCACCCGGTCTGGTTTTTCCTTTTTCGTCAGGTCTGTGATGGGAGCAACAATGTCACTGAATCCCTGCACAAATCTCCTGTAATAGTTGGCCAGACCAATGAAGGATTGGACCTGCTTTTTAGTTCTAGGGGTTGGCCAGTTTTTAATAGCCTCTACCTTTAAAGGCTCTGGGCGTAGTTGCCCATTGCCCACCCTGTGCCCCAGGTAGGTCACTTCAGCAGCTCCCATTCTGCATTTAGAAACCTTAACCGTTAGATTAGCCTCCCTGAGCCGGTGCAGCACAATCCCTATGTGGTTCAGGTGATCTTGCCACGAACTGCTGAATACGGCCAGGTCGTCTATATAGGCCCTCGCAAAAGATTCTAATCCCCGTAGGACCTCATTTATAAGTCTCATGAACGTAGCCCCTGAATTTCGCATCCCAAAGGGCAGCACTTTGAACTCATACAGGCCCGATTCCACTATGAAAGCGGATTTTTCTTGTGCCTCGGCATCTAGGGGTATTTGCCAGTACCCTTTAGTCAGGTCCAGGGTGCTTATAAACCTTGCCCCTCCCAGTGTATCCAGTAGATCCTCTATTCTGGGTGTGGGGTAAGGGTCAGGCTGGGTGATAGCATTTAGCTTCCTGTAATCCACACAAAACCTCATGGTCTTGTCCCTTTTTGGTACCATCACAATGGGAGAGGCCCAGGGGCTCTGGGATCTGGTGATTATTCCCATTGTCAACATGCTTTCCACCTCTTCCTGGATCTGTCTTTGCATCTCTCCCTTGGCCCTGTAAGCTCTGCTAGGGGCTGGGCGGGGACCCACCGTCTGAATGGAGTGTGTCATCCTATCTGTGAGCCCTGGCCTATTGGAGAATGTTCGCTTGTGGTGTTTTAACAGCATCAGCAGTTCCTTTCTTTGAGGGGGGGTTAAATCCTCCCCCATCTCAATGCTCTCGAGAGGTGTCTCCTCCTGGCTTTCAGCCACCATGTCAATTAAAGGGACGGACCCTGCCTCTTCCTCAGAATAACAGATCATGTTCACATTCACCTCCCTTGCATGGTAAGCCTTCATTCTGTTCACATGCACTGTCTGCACACTTCCCTGAACCTGGGGCTTCCTCACATCATAGGTCACCTCATTAATCCTTTCCACTACCTCCATGGGTCCAGACCAAACATCTTTCATCTTGTTCTTCCGGACAGGATCTAGCACCAACACCATGTCCCCTATTTCAAATGCTCTCTCTTTAGCATCTTTGTCATACCAGGCTTTCTGAGTGTCCTGGCTCTCTTTCAGATTCTGCTCAACCAACTTCATCATCTCTTGCAAACTCTCCTTGAATTGAGCCACATACTCGGCCACCGGCTGCTCTGCCTCCTCCACATTACCTTCCCACGCGTCACGAACCAAATCTAGGGGCCCCCGGACCTGCCTCCCATAGAGCAGTTCAAAGGGAGCAAACCCTGTAGACTCTTGGGGCACGCTCCTGTATGCATATAATAGATACGGCAGCATAACATCCCAGTCATTCTGTCGTCTATCCACATACATTTTCAACATAGCCTTCAGGGTTCCATTGAACCTCTCCACTAGACCATTAGTCTGGGGGTGGTAGGGAGCGGCTTTCAGGTGCTTCACCCCACATAACTCCCACAACTGCTTGAAAACCACAGACATAAAGTTAGACCCACGGTCAGACAATATTTCCTTGGGAAAACCCACTCTGCTAAAAATAGAGAACAAGGCCACTGCCACTGTCTCTGCCTCGATATTAGCCAAGGCTACAGCCTCTGGATATCTGGTAGCAAAATCTACCAACACCAGGATGTATTTCTTCCCATTTCTGGAAGGTTTTGGGAGGGGACCCACAATATCCACAGCTACTCTGGCAAAAGCCTCCCCAATAATGGGCAGAGGCTGGAGGGGCACCTTGCTAGGCCCCCTTAACCCCTTACGCTTCTGGCACAGCTCACAGCTCCTGCAGTAATCTCTCACCGACCCAAAAAGGTGAGGCCAGTAGAAATTCTGCTCTAGCCTGTCACATGTTTTGCCTATACCCAGATGTCCTGCAAAGGGACTATCATGAGCCAACTTCAACAAATCATCGCGGTAACTCTCAGGTACCACAAGCTGTTTGCGAGCTGCTGCTTGGGAATTCTTCCTTCCCCTAGGCGGTTCCCTATACAACAACCCATCCTGCATAAAAAACCTGCCTCTCTCTTCACAGGCTGGGACCTGACTCTGAGCATCATTCCTGGCTCTCTCTAGAGATACATCACCCTGCTGAGCCACAATGAATTCACTCCGGGTTTTGTTTGGATTCAGAACCATCTCCGATATCTCAGACAAACCCTCACCTGATCCATCTTGAGAGGCACTCTCCGTCTGTTTGCTGCCCCCCTCACTGCCATCAGTCAGGGGATCTGCCACAGCCCCAAATTCTTTCTGTGACCTGGTCACTACATTAACTTGGCCAGGCACCCCCAATATGTTATTTCCTACCAACACATCAGCCGGAATCAAATCCCGGACAGCAGCCTTCACATCCCCTTTAAAGCCATCCCACTCCAGGTGGATTCTAGCCATCGGCAGGTCCACAGAGTACTCAGATAACGCCACTACCGTCACATACTCCCCTGGCAGCATGTCCTCCGGCTTCACCAGATGTCCCTTGACTATAGTTACATCCGAGCCAGTGTCTCGCCATCCCGTGCATTCAACATCATTGACCTTGGCCTCCATGATAAACCTCTCACTCCCCTGCCATGCCTCAGTCCTGACATAACTGGTGATCTTATCACCTCCTCCCATGCCACTGGAGACGATGGGGTTAACATTAGCTACTGCCGTGCTTGCACCTGAACTCAAGGTGGAGCTGCTGTGGCTTGGTTCAGCCTGAGAGCTCAGGGTAATGGAGTTGGCATTTATCGTGGCATTTGGGGTTGCTGGCTTTGGGCTGCCCTTCAGAGTCGGGCAGTCTGGTCTCACGTGGCCCAGCATACCACGGTGATAGCAGGTAATCTGTTCCGTCCTGGGATGAGAGTTCCTACCCTCCGGGCCCCCTTGAACTCCTTTAGAAGAGTCAGGGACAGGTTTACTTTTAAATCCTTCCCTCCTCTTGAACTGGGGAGAATGGTGATTAGTTTTCCCCGGGGTTTTACACCCTTCTCGAGCCCTGTTTTGGGTATGGGCATCCGCAATCTCTGCTGCCCGTAGGACTGACTCGGGGTCCCTATCACATACAGCTGCTCTCACATTGTCAGGCACAATTTCTAAGAACTGTTCCAAAGTTATTAAATCCAGCAGTTTTTCGAAACTCCCATGCACCTTGGCTCCCACAACCCACTTTTTAACAAAACCCATTAGCTTATGAGCACATTCTACAAAAGTACAATCCTTAGACATTTTAAACTCTCTAAACTTAACTCTGTAAGATTCAGGAGTAACCTTGAACCGCCTTAACACAGAATCCTTAAACCGCTCATAATCTAAGGCTTCTTGTTCCCCCAATTCATTAAATACCTCCCTGGCTTT
>NW_020674687.1:0-5169 GCF_002925995.2 Terrapene triunguis
GTAGTAGGGTGTCCCAATCCTTCCCGTCCCGACTTACCACTTTCCTTATCATAGCCTTGAGGGTTCGGTTAAACCTTTCTACCAACCGATCAGTCTGCAGATTGTAGACCGAAGTTCTCAGGGTATGTATATGGAGCAGCATACAGAGGTCCTTCATTAGCTTCAACATAAATGGGGTTCCTTGGTCGGTTAATATCTCCTTCGGTAGCCCCATTTGGGCAAAGATCCCCACCAGCTCTTTGGCTATAGTTTTAGAGGCCGTGTTCCGCAGGGGGACGGCTTATGGGTATCGAGTAGCATAGTCCAAAACAACAAGTATATATTGGTGGCCCCGAGCCATCTTCTCCAAGGGTCCCACTAGGTCCATGGCTATTCGCTCGAAGGGGACCTCTATGATGGGAAGGGGTACTAAAGGTGCCCTCAGGTGGGGACGGGGACTGTGCAGCTGACACTCCGGGCAGGAGTCACAGTACCTCCGCACTTCTTCATGTACTCCGGGCCAGAAGAACCGTCGTAGGACTCGTGCCAGGGTCTTCTCTACCCCCAAATGCCCCCCAAAAAGATGACTATGAGCAAGACTTAATACAGCGTTCTGGTGTTTTTGAGGTACTAGGATCTGCTGTACCTTCTGCCCCTGTACTGGTGAAACCCGGTATAAGAGATCCTTCTTCATTATGAAATAGGGTCCTGGTCCCTGGGTTTTCCCTTCCACGGGGACCCCATCTATTTCAGTCACCTCCTTCCTAATGTTGTCATACCTTGGGTCTTCTGCCTGGTCCCGTCCAAAATTTCCTCTCCCGGGGCTAATCTGCCCAAGATCTAGGGGCCCAGTCTCTGTTACCTCTACTGGTTCAGAAGCATTAGGGTGGGGGTCAGACTCAGGTGCTTCTCCCTCCTGCGTGGCCTCCTTTTCAGCTGCGTGGGTCCGCCTACCTACAAGAGCGACCCTCTGGCTTTGGGTCAGTATTCGGGTTCCCAAGGCCTTAGCTGCCCTTCTTTCCCTTTTTGTCTTTCTACCCTGTCTGGGAGTGGAGAACAAATCTGGGGATATTTCAGAGAAGATTGGGGTTTGACAGTCTGCTGTGGATGCCTGACCAATTTTAGGGTCCCCATCTTTCTCCAATCCCCCTACTGGGAGTAAGTTTCCAAACCCTGGGAAGTCCCTCCCTATGAGCACCGGGTATGGGAGTTTAGGGACTACACCTGCTGCTACCTCAGTAGTGTTCCCTTGGATCTCGATTTTTACTGGGATGGTGGGGTAGTAACTAACTGTCCCATGGACACATGTTATCCCCGTACGTTTAGCCTGTAGCAGCTGACTACGCTTCACGAGCGTCCCTGAGATAACCATGATAGCACTCCCCGAATCAACCAATGCTGTGGTCCCTACCCCATTTAGTTTCACTGGTCTGGTATACATATGTGGGGT
This sequence comes from Terrapene triunguis, assembly GCF_002925995.2. Lineage (NCBI taxonomy): Eukaryota > Metazoa > Chordata > Testudines > Emydidae > Terrapene > Terrapene triunguis. The sequence goes on from NW_020674687.1 coordinate 1,430, forward strand.
TAGTGAGACCCCCACAAGCTGGATTAGGGAGCATGGATCTGCCCAGTTCCCCAGGTTACACTGCATAGGCTCCTCAGTATTGGGACACTGTGCAGCTATGTGTCCCCACTCCCCACAGGCATAACATCTGTATGGAGCCCTAGGCGTTCCCCGGTCTCTTGGTTTGGGCAGTCTAACATCACGATCCTCTTCTCCCTCAGTGCTCCGACTCTTTGTGGCCTCTGATGGGCCTTCAGCCTCTCTCTTTTTCCACCGGGGCCCTCCTGGTGGCCCAGTCACCCAAACTTTAGGGCTTGGCACTGCTAGTTTAACCCGGAGTGCCTCTTCCTTAACTGGTCGGGTCAGCTCCCTCGCTGTCCTTCGTCTCTCTACCAGGGCGACAACCTCGTCATAGGTGGAGGGTTCGTTCTGGCTTACCCAGGCACGAAGGTCTGGTGGTAGTCCCCTCATGTATCGGTCGATGACCAGAACCGCTAGTATCTCTTCCGGACTCCGGGACTCTGTTTGCAACCACTTTCATGCGAGATGGATGAGGTCATACAATTGGGACCGCGGGGTTTTGTCTTCCTGGTACCTCCAACCGTGATACTGCTGGGCCCGCACTGCTGTCGTTACCCCAGATCTGGCCAGGATCTCTGCTTTCAGCTGGGGGTAGTCTGCCGCAGCCTCTTCAGGCAGATCATGGTAGGCCTTCTGGGCCTCCCCACACAGGAATGGGGCAAGAATGCCAGACCACTGATCTCGAGGCCAGGCCTCCCGTAGGGCTGTCCTCTCAAAGGCCAGAAGGTATGCCTCTACATCATCCTCCCGTGTCATTTTCTGCACCCAATGGCTGGCCCGTATGAGCCGCGTCCCATCATGGCCACGATTCAGCTCTGTAAAGGACTTAACCTGGTTTACCAGTTCCCGCAGCATAGCTCGGTCTTGAGCAGCCTTGTCCATCAGCAGGCGATTAGTCTCTTGCTGCAGCCACACTGCCTCCTGTTGGGCGGCTGCCTGGACACGGGTAGCCTCCTGCTGCGCCGCCGTAGCTTGTATCAGTGCCCGCACTACGTCATCCATTGTGGTGAAAAAAAATAAACCCTCTCCCTTTTTGTTTGTGTTTGTTTGTTTGTTTTGTTAATCACCCTCCTTCTTCCGCCACGCTGTGCACCCCAAGATCCCACCTCTGACACCAGTGTGACAAAGTTCCTCCTCTATCTTGGTGGGTCCTGCGCTTATTGGCGGATTTTCTTGCCTCAGAGATTCACCATGTGGGTTGGGGAACAGCCCAGAGACCTTCCCCTCTGGGAGAACCCACAGTCCAGGTCAATTGGGAGGTTTGGGGGGAACCCAGGCCCACCCTCTACTCCGGGTTCCAGCCCAGGGCCTTGTGGACTGCAGCTGTCTATAGTGCCTCCTGTAACAGCTGCATGACAGCTACAACTCCCTGGGCTACTTCCCCATGGCCTCCTCCAAACACCTTCCTTATTCTCACCACAGGACCTTCCTCCTGCTGTCTGATAAGCTTGTGCTCCTCAGTCCTCCAGCAGCACACCGTCTCACTCTCAGCTCCTTGCACCTCTTGCTCCCAGCTCCTCACACTCGCACCACAAACTGAAGTGAGCTCCTTTTAAAACCCAGGTGCCCTGATTAGCCTGCCTTAATTGATTCTAGCAGCAGCTTCTTAATTGGCTCCAGGTGTCCTAATTAGCCTGCCTGCCTTAACTGGTTCTAGCAAGTTCCTGATTACTCTAGTGCAGCCCCTGCTCTAGTCACTCAGGGAACAGAAAACTGCTCATCCAGTGACCAGTATATTTGCCCTCTACCAGACTCCTGTACCCCACTGGTCTGGGTCTGTCACATATCCCTCCCCCCTGCTCAACACCAAGGGGTTGGGCAGCTTGGGACACCAGACAGTGCACACGTGACAAGCCATCGGCGTTGCCATGACGGCTCCCTGCTCTGTGTTGCACACGGAACTGGAAAGGTTGGAGGGATAAGAACCATCTGGTCACCCTTGTGTTCTTCTCCTTGTTCCGCTGCATCCATTGAAGAGGGGCATGGTCGGTCACGGGGACAAATCTGCGCCCGAGCAGGTAGTAGCGCAATGTTTCCATGGCCCATTTTACAGCAAGGCATTCTCTCTCCACCACTGCATATTTTTGTTCCCTTGGAAGGAGTTTCCGACTGAGGTATAGAATTGGGTGTTCCTCCTCCCCTACCATCTGTGATAGAACGGCCCCCAACCCTACTTCCGATGCATCCGTCTGCAGGATAAACTCCTTGGTGAAATCAGGGGCTATCAGTATGGGGTTACTGCAGAGGGCAGTTCGTAGGTCTGTGAATGCTTCCTCTGCTGCGTCAGACATCTCACCAGATCAGGTCCACAGGCTTTCACTAGGTCTGTCAGGGGGCTTGCCCTTGTGGCAAAGTGGGGGATAAATCGTCGGTAATACCCCACCACACCTAGGAACGCCCGAACTTGTTTCTTGCGACTTGGTCGGGGCCAATTTTGGATGGCCTCTAACTTGCTCACTTGGGGTTTTACCAAACCTTTTCCCACAATGTAGCCAAGATATTTGGCCTCTGTAAACCCTACAGCACACTTGGCAGGGTTTGCTGTAAGGCCAGCTCGTCTGAAGGTATCGAGGACTGCCTCCACCTTCTCCAGGTGGGTTTCCCAGTCTGGGGTATGAATGACCACATCGTCCAAGTAGGCAGCAGCATAACTGTTATGCGGGCGTAATAGCTTGTCCATGAGGCGCTGGAAGGTAGCTGGGGCCCCATGTAGTCCAAAAGGGAGGACAGTATATTGAAAAAGACCCTCTGGTGTAGAGAACGCAGTCTTTTCCTTTGCGTCTTCTGCAAGGGGAATCTGCCAGTACCCATTTGTCAAGTCTAGGGTAGTCAAGTACCGGGCATTACCCAGACGGTCCACTAGCTCATCTATGCGAGGTATGGGGTACGCGTCGAACTGGGATACTTCGTTTAGTCACTGGAAGTCATTGCAAAATCTTGTGGTGCCATCAGGTTTGGGCACCAGCACGATTGGGCTGGACCACTGACTGTGGGATTCTTCAGTGATCCCCAACTCCAGCATTTTTTTTACTTCTGCTTTTATTTCCTCCCTATTTGCCGCTGGCACCCGATAGATACTCTGATACTCTGGCCCCAGGGTTCGTGACGATGTGGTGATATGTCTCGGTTGTTTGACTCGGTTTTGTCGAGAACACATCTTGGTTCCGGAAGATCATCTCAGACACCTCATTCTTCTGGTCTGGTGTTAAATCGGGAGACACTCTCACCTGTTTGGAAGGCTTGTTTTCATGGGTTAGGTCTTTTTGGACCGTTGTGCATGCCTCTTGTGCATGCCAGGGTTTCAGAAGGTTAACGTGATAAATCTGTTCTTATTTTCTGCGTCCTGGCTGCCGCACCTTGTAGATTACTTTCCCCCACGGGTTCAACCACTTCAAAGGGCCCCTGCCATTGGGCCAGAAGCTTGCTTTCTGCCGTGGGTACCAACACCATAACCCGATCCCCTGGTTGGAACTGTCGCACTTTTGCCTGGTGATTGTAATGGGTTCGCTGGGCCTCCTGTGCCTTCTCCAAATGTTCCCATACAATAGGGGTAACCCGGGCTATCCGGTCTCGCGTCTGCATTACATGCTCTATTATATTTCTACCCTCATTGGGTTCCTCTTCCCAGATCTCTTTGGCGATATCTAGTATGCCACGGGGGTGACGCCCGTATAATAACT
>NW_020674687.1:5179-10348 GCF_002925995.2 Terrapene triunguis
GTAGTAGGGTGTCCCAATCCTTCCCGTCCCGACTTACCACTTTCCTTATCATAGCCTTGAGGGTTCGGTTAAACCTTTCTACCAACCGATCAGTCTGCAGATTGTAGACCGAAGTTCTCAGGGTATGTATATGGAGCAGCATACAGAGGTCCTTCATTAGCTTCAACATAAATGGGGTTCCTTGGTCGGTTAATATCTCCTTCGGTAGCCCCATTTGGGCAAAGATCCCCACCAGCTCTTTGGCTATAGTTTTAGAGGCCGTGTTCCGCAGGGGGACGGCTTATGGGTATCGAGTAGCATAGTCCAAAACAACAAGTATATATTGGTGGCCCCGAGCCATCTTCTCCAAGGGTCCCACTAGGTCCATGGCTATTCGCTCGAAGGGGACCTCTATGATGGGAAGGGGTACTAAAGGTGCCCTCAGGTGGGGACGGGGACTGTGCAGCTGACACTCCGGGCAGGAGTCACAGTACCTCCGCACTTCTTCATGTACTCCGGGCCAGAAGAACCGTCGTAGGACTCGTGCCAGGGTCTTCTCTACCCCCAAATGCCCCCCAAAAAGATGACTATGAGCAAGACTTAATACAGCGTTCTGGTGTTTTTGAGGTACTAGGATCTGCTGTACCTTCTGCCCCTGTACTGGTGAAACCCGGTATAAGAGATCCTTCTTCATTATGAAATAGGGTCCTGGTCCCTGGGTTTTCCCTTCCACGGGGACCCCATCTATTTCAGTCACCTCCTTCCTAATGTTGTCATACCTTGGGTCTTCTGCCTGGTCCCGTCCAAAATTTCCTCTCCCGGGGCTAATCTGCCCAAGATCTAGGGGCCCAGTCTCTGTTACCTCTACTGGTTCAGAAGCATTAGGGTGGGGGTCAGACTCAGGTGCTTCTCCCTCCTGCGTGGCCTCCTTTTCAGCTGCGTGGGTCCGCCTACCTACAAGAGCGACCCTCTGGCTTTGGGTCAGTATTCGGGTTCCCAAGGCCTTAGCTGCCCTTCTTTCCCTTTTTGTCTTTCTACCCTGTCTGGGAGTGGAGAACAAATCTGGGGATATTTCAGAGAAGATTGGGGTTTGACAGTCTGCTGTGGATGCCTGACCAATTTTAGGGTCCCCATCTTTCTCCAATCCCCCTACTGGGAGTAAGTTTCCAAACCCTGGGAAGTCCCTCCCTATGAGCACCGGGTATGGGAGTTTAGGGACTACACCTGCTGCTACCTCAGTAGTGTTCCCTTGGATCTCGATTTTTACTGGGATGGTGGGGTAGTAACTAACTGTCCCATGGACACATGTTATCCCCGTACGTTTAGCCTGTAGCAGCTGACTACGCTTCACGAGCGTCCCTGAGATAACCATGATAGCACTCCCCGAATCAACCAATGCTGTGGTCCCTACCCCATTTAGTTTCACTGGTCTGGTATACATATGTGGGGTTAGTGAGACCCCCACAAGCTGGATTAGGGAGCATGGATCTGCCCAGTTCCCCAGGTTACACTGCATAGGCTCCTCAGTATTGGGACACTGTGCAGCTATGTGTCCCCACTCCCCACAGGCATAACATCTGTATGGAGCCCTAGGCGTTCCCCGGTCTCTTGGTTTGGGCAGTCTAACATCACGATCCTCTTCTCCCTCAGTGCTCCGACTCTTTGTGGCCTCTGATGGGCCTTCAGCCTCTCTCTTTTTCCACCGGGGCCCTCCTGGTGGCCCAGTCACCCAAACTTTAGGGCTTGGCACTGCTAGTTTAACCCGGAGTGCCTCTTCCTTAACTGGTCGGGTCAGCTCCCTCGCTGTCCTTCGTCTCTCTACCAGGGCGACAACCTCGTCATAGGTGGAGGGTTCGTTCTGGCTTACCCAGGCACGAAGGTCTGGTGGTAGTCCCCTCATGTATCGGTCGATGACCAGAACCGCTAGTATCTCTTCCGGACTCCGGGACTCTGTTTGCAACCACTTTCATGCGAGATGGATGAGGTCATACAATTGGGACCGCGGGGTTTTGTCTTCCTGGTACCTCCAACCGTGATACTGCTGGGCCCGCACTGCTGTCGTTACCCCAGATCTGGCCAGGATCTCTGCTTTCAGCTGGGGGTAGTCTGCCGCAGCCTCTTCAGGCAGATCATGGTAGGCCTTCTGGGCCTCCCCACACAGGAATGGGGCAAGAATGCCAGACCACTGATCTCGAGGCCAGGCCTCCCGTAGGGCTGTCCTCTCAAAGGCCAGAAGGTATGCCTCTACATCATCCTCCCGTGTCATTTTCTGCACCCAATGGCTGGCCCGTATGAGCCGCGTCCCATCATGGCCACGATTCAGCTCTGTAAAGGACTTAACCTGGTTTACCAGTTCCCGCAGCATAGCTCGGTCTTGAGCAGCCTTGTCCATCAGCAGGCGATTAGTCTCTTGCTGCAGCCACACTGCCTCCTGTTGGGCGGCTGCCTGGACACGGGTAGCCTCCTGCTGCGCCGCCGTAGCTTGTATCAGTGCCCGCACTACGTCATCCATTGTGGTGAAAAAAAATAAACCCTCTCCCTTTTTGTTTGTGTTTGTTTGTTTGTTTTGTTAATCACCCTCCTTCTTCCGCCACGCTGTGCACCCCAAGATCCCACCTCTGACACCAGTGTGACAAAGTTCCTCCTCTATCTTGGTGGGTCCTGCGCTTATTGGCGGATTTTCTTGCCTCAGAGATTCACCATGTGGGTTGGGGAACAGCCCAGAGACCTTCCCCTCTGGGAGAACCCACAGTCCAGGTCAATTGGGAGGTTTGGGGGGAACCCAGGCCCACCCTCTACTCCGGGTTCCAGCCCAGGGCCTTGTGGACTGCAGCTGTCTATAGTGCCTCCTGTAACAGCTGCATGACAGCTACAACTCCCTGGGCTACTTCCCCATGGCCTCCTCCAAACACCTTCCTTATTCTCACCACAGGACCTTCCTCCTGCTGTCTGATAAGCTTGTGCTCCTCAGTCCTCCAGCAGCACACCGTCTCACTCTCAGCTCCTTGCACCTCTTGCTCCCAGCTCCTCACACTCGCACCACAAACTGAAGTGAGCTCCTTTTAAAACCCAGGTGCCCTGATTAGCCTGCCTTAATTGATTCTAGCAGCAGCTTCTTAATTGGCTCCAGGTGTCCTAATTAGCCTGCCTGCCTTAACTGGTTCTAGCAAGTTCCTGATTACTCTAGTGCAGCCCCTGCTCTAGTCACTCAGGGAACAGAAAACTGCTCATCCAGTGACCAGTATATTTGCCCTCTACCAGACTCCTGTACCCCACTGGTCTGGGTCTGTCACATATCCCTCCCCCCTGCTCAACACCAAGGGGTTGGGCAGCTTGGGACACCAGACAGTGCACACGTGACAAGCCATCGGCGTTGCCATGACGGCTCCCTGCTCTGTGTTGCACACGGAACTGGAAAGGTTGGAGGGATAAGAACCATCTGGTCACCCTTGTGTTCTTCTCCTTGTTCCGCTGCATCCATTGAAGAGGGGCATGGTCGGTCACGGGGACAAATCTGCGCCCGAGCAGGTAGTAGCGCAATGTTTCCATGGCCCATTTTACAGCAAGGCATTCTCTCTCCACCACTGCATATTTTTGTTCCCTTGGAAGGAGTTTCCGACTGAGGTATAGAATTGGGTGTTCCTCCTCCCCTACCATCTGTGATAGAACGGCCCCCAACCCTACTTCCGATGCATCCGTCTGCAGGATAAACTCCTTGGTGAAATCAGGGGCTATCAGTATGGGGTTACTGCAGAGGGCAGTTCGTAGGTCTGTGAATGCTTCCTCTGCTGCGTCAGACATCTCACCAGATCAGGTCCACAGGCTTTCACTAGGTCTGTCAGGGGGCTTGCCCTTGTGGCAAAGTGGGGGATAAATCGTCGGTAATACCCCACCACACCTAGGAACGCCCGAACTTGTTTCTTGCGACTTGGTCGGGGCCAATTTTGGATGGCCTCTAACTTGCTCACTTGGGGTTTTACCAAACCTTTTCCCACAATGTAGCCAAGATATTTGGCCTCTGTAAACCCTACAGCACACTTGGCAGGGTTTGCTGTAAGGCCAGCTCGTCTGAAGGTATCGAGGACTGCCTCCACCTTCTCCAGGTGGGTTTCCCAGTCTGGGGTATGAATGACCACATCGTCCAAGTAGGCAGCAGCATAACTGTTATGCGGGCGTAATAGCTTGTCCATGAGGCGCTGGAAGGTAGCTGGGGCCCCATGTAGTCCAAAAGGGAGGACAGTATATTGAAAAAGACCCTCTGGTGTAGAGAACGCAGTCTTTTCCTTTGCGTCTTCTGCAAGGGGAATCTGCCAGTACCCATTTGTCAAGTCTAGGGTAGTCAAGTACCGGGCATTACCCAGACGGTCCACTAGCTCATCTATGCGAGGTATGGGGTACGCGTCGAACTGGGATACTTCGTTTAGTCACTGGAAGTCATTGCAAAATCTTGTGGTGCCATCAGGTTTGGGCACCAGCACGATTGGGCTGGACCACTGACTGTGGGATTCTTCAGTGATCCCCAACTCCAGCATTTTTTTTACTTCTGCTTTTATTTCCTCCCTATTTGCCGCTGGCACCCGATAGATACTCTGATACTCTGGCCCCAGGGTTCGTGACGATGTGGTGATATGTCTCGGTTGTTTGACTCGGTTTTGTCGAGAACACATCTTGGTTCCGGAAGATCATCTCAGACACCTCATTCTTCTGGTCTGGTGTTAAATCGGGAGACACTCTCACCTGTTTGGAAGGCTTGTTTTCATGGGTTAGGTCTTTTTGGACCGTTGTGCATGCCTCTTGTGCATGCCAGGGTTTCAGAAGGTTAACGTGATAAATCTGTTCTTATTTTCTGCGTCCTGGCTGCCGCACCTTGTAGATTACTTTCCCCCACGGGTTCAACCACTTCAAAGGGCCCCTGCCATTGGGCCAGAAGCTTGCTTTCTGCCGTGGGTACCAACACCATAACCCGATCCCCTGGTTGGAACTGTCGCACTTTTGCCTGGTGATTGTAATGGGTTCGCTGGGCCTCCTGTGCCTTCTCCAAATGTTCCCATACAATAGGGGTAACCCGGGCTATCCGGTCTCGCGTCTGCATTACATGCTCTATTATATTTCTACCCTCATTGGGTTCCTCTTCCCAGATCTCTTTGGCGATATCTAGTATGCCACGGGGGTGACGCCCGTATAATAACT
>NW_020674688.1:0-4722 GCF_002925995.2 Terrapene triunguis
ACATAGTCGGCAAGAGACAACTGGAGGGTGGCACTGCAAGAGACAGCGCGTTCCCAGTCTTTAGCCGGGATGGGGACAATAGTGGCAACGGGGTCCCAACCCAAGAGGGTGCGGGACCGTTCTCGCACTTTAAAAATCAGCTCGGCGGCCTGTTGAGGGAGTGTCTGAATAGTATGCGGAGGGGAGTGGGTCAAATAAATCCATTCAATTAAACGAAGACGCGCTGCCGCCCCCTCCTGGGCGAGGACAGCTGTCGGTTGTAAAAGTGTGGGAAGCAAAATGGCAAAAAGGGGCTGTTCCCTTTCTCGGCGATCGACCGACACTTGGGCCAGGGTCCGGTTAATGAGGGTGACCGCTTGGCGCTGTTCCTGGGAAACGGGAATAACATCCCCGGGGAGGCGGCCCTGCCGAAGGCCAGAAAAAAGAGGGGACAGCATGGAGGTAGTCAGAGGGCAAAAAGGACGAATCCAATTGAGGTACCCCAATAACTGTTGGAGCTGTACAAACGTAAGAGAGTTGGGCAATACCAACTCGGGACAAACTGGGCGGGCATATGACTGGAGCATACGGTGACCGAGATATAAAAAGGGTGGCTGACGCTGGACTTTGTCCGGTGCTATAACCAGGCCACACACCGCAAGCTGGTGGCGCAGTTCGTCCAGCCAGTCATCAGGAAGGATGGGGTGAGCCACCAGGATGTCATCCATATAGTGGTAAATTAAGGCATCTGGGTGTGCCATGCGAAAGGGCCGTAAGGCCTGCACGACAAAGTGCTGACACAAGGTGGGGCTGTTCAACATGCCTTGAGGAAGCACATTCCACTGATAGCGTGGAGTGGGCTGGGAGTAATTTAAAACTGGAACGGTAAAGGCAAAACGCGCTCGGTCCTCAGGATGCAGGGGGATGGTAAAAAAACAATCTTTTAAATCTATTACAAATAATCGGTAATCACAGGGGATAAGATTGGGATTGGAGGTACCACACTGCAGGGGACCCATAGGCTGTATAATTTTATTAATGGCGCGAAGGTCCTGCAGGAGGCGCCACTTGCCAGATTTCTTTTTAATTACAAACACGGGGGTATTAAAGGGGCTAGTGGACTCCTCCAAATGCCCTGCCTGTAGCTGGTCACTGACCAAGTGCTGGAGGGCCTCCAGCTTGTCCAGAGGAAGCGGCCACTGCGCAACCCATACAGGCTCGTCAGTGAGCCAATGGAGGGGGAGGGCCGTACGCTTAATCATCAATATGGATGGTGGCAGTGAACTGTGTTAGTAAATCACGGCCCCACAGGTTAAGGTGGACGGGGAGAATGATAGGCCGGATACGGGCGCGGTGGTGAGAGCGCCGAATCCTAACCACTAGACCACCAGGGATAAGCTGCCCGGGGCATACCCTCCGCCTGCTGGGGGATGCCTGAAAACTGCCCCGCGCCATATAACTGCTCAGCGAGATAGGCCCCCCCATCCTGTGCTGCCGCTGCAAGCGCCTCTCGCTGATACTCGCTATCCCACACAACATATTGCGTGGGAGACAGCACCATGCGACACATGTCTTTCCAATCTTGGGGGAGCAAGTGATAACCGTTTGACACACCTTCCAAGATCCCCATGGTGAAAGTGGACCGCACCCCGGTCTCACAAACCGCCTTGTGGAGCTCGCGCAGAACCGAGTAGGGGAGAGCCTCCCAGTCCACTATCTGCCCCCCATTTCCATTATCCCGCCAAGAGACGGGGAACGCCTCGAACCCACAGCTGGATTCCTCGTCGGTCAAGAGACCGGCCTCGCGCGCTCGCCGCACCGCCGCGGCGACAGCGCCCTCCCGCCCGACCGGTGGGCAGGGGGGTGCCGCCGTGGGCGGCGGCGCAGGGAGGGTCAGCTGCGGGTAGGAGGGGGGTGGCCCATCACCTGGGGGCACAAGGGAGACCGGCTTGGGGCCGTTGGGGCCGACCCCCTCCAGCGCCTCCTTACAACGCTGCCAGAGCAGCAGGTGCTGAACTGGGGCACGGGGTTCACTATACAAGATGGTCCCAATCCGTATCCAATCAAGAAGCCGTAACGACCTGCAGTCCGGATACCAGGGGCACTGGCGATCTATTTCCCTTAGAAGGTCCTCAATATGAGCGACCGGGACAACGACACATGATCGTTGCCGTATAATCTTTTGTAACTCTCTTGCGTGCTCCTTCTGGGCACTGGAAAGTCCCCCCCCCCATACTCACGAATCAGGGGCGGCAAACGGCTGCGGGGGTGCACTCGGCGTGTCCAGCCGGTGAGCAGGGGGTTATCACGTCGGGGTCACCAGCTGTGGCGACGACAGAGGAAAGGAAACAGAACACCAGGTCTGTAGTAGCCAGAGAGCCCAAAAGCCTCAAGCCAAAAAGCCTCTCAGGGAATTTTCCCTGAGGTTTTTATTATCTTCTACTTCCCTATTTACAACACTTCTAAGTGGTTAAATTCTTGCGCATAAAAGAAGCATACAGTGTACAGCCACATGAGATAACAAACCCATATCTTGTGCACGTGAAAGCCAGCTGCGAGGGAGACAAACAGGCCAGCCAAGAAGTTTCCCAAATCACAGACGCTGGGGTGAAGGCCACTCCTGCCTCGTTGCCATGGGAGCAGTTTGCCGCACCCGTGGGCTTAGGATTCGGGAGCTATGCGTCTCCACATCCCCCCCTTTTCTATTTTAGATGCGGTGTTTAAACGGAGCACCCTCGCAGGGTTGCATACACAATGCCACTAGATTGGGTATACACTGGACAAAGCAGCAAAATAAAACACCAAGGACTAGGACTAAAACCCCATACTATAAGAGGGTTTTTATCCACCCTGAGGGTAGCCATGACTAAATATAATTCCACTAAGAAGGGAAAACATCCTGGCAAATAGCTTGAGCATAACATTTCAGCATATCAATTTGCTATTGCATGCAATTACTATTATCAGTAAGCTTAAAACAACACATTTCTTTTACTGTCTCACACCCCAGATGTTGCTGGGTGGTTTGCAGACAGGAACAAGGCGGGTACTTAACAGACCTTGCATGTCCGGGGCAACGGCCAGGCAGAAATCAGATTGATTTAATACTTGTGCCAGGCGGACCCAGATGTTAAACTGCAGCCGCTGCTCCATCTGGGGTTCGCCTTGGCAGCCAGGGGCCAACAAAAAACTCCCCAATACACACAAAATAAGGAGTGAGTTAGCATTAAGGCAAGCTAACAATGTCACAAGGTATTTTCTGCGGTAGGTTCCAGCTGCTGCTGCCCCCGCAGCTGCTCGGCCTGCAATGAGAGGGCTTTAACCTGTCCCCAGGTCATGCGCTGCAGGGGCTCCCGCAGGGGGCGCTGGCGAGGACGCTCGGGATCCTGTAGATGTAGGTTGAACTGCGGAATGGGGTTCGACAGTCCCTGGTGCCAGGCCATCGCCGTGCCACGGGCGGACGTTACGCGCCGGGACCCACAACGGACCTGTAGAAAGAGAAACGGCAGCATGCCCCCGTCCCCACGTTATAAGGGGTACTGGGCCATGCCACTGAGGATCCGGGGCCTTGCGATATTTAACAAGGGGGCGGGGCAAAGCCTGGTGGCTGCGAAAATGACGTTCTGCCGCAGAATAATTGTTGGTCAAATTCAAATGATTCAGGGTAAAAAGCACTGCAGCCAGCCATTCCTGGCGGGGAGGAAGGCCTACTGGAATCCCCGCTTTTTGTTTTTGGCGGGCCAGGGCCTGTTTGAGTGCACGGTTGGCCCGTTCCACAATGGCCTGGCCTGTGGGGTTATACGGGATACCAAACGTGTGGACAATGTCCCACGTGGTACAGAAGGAGGCAAAGGCCGAGCTACAGTAGGCGGGGCCATTGTGGGTCTTAAGATGGGACGGGTGACCCATGATTGCCATAGCGCGAATCATGTGATTAATAACATGACGAGAGGCCTCACCCTTTTGGGGGGTGATCCACACATAATGGGAAAAGGTATCTACACACACGTGAAGATACTGCCAGGGGGCAAAAGGAGGAAAATGTGTAACATCCATTTGCCAGAGCTGATTGGCCGAAGTTCCACGAGGGTTGACCCCCACCTCCGGGCTATTGGAGAGAGAAGCGCAAAGGTCACACTGGCGAACAATGGCCTGCGCCTGATGCAATGGGAGAGCGAACTGCTTGGCAAGGGCTTTGGCGGACTGATGAAAAAAGGCGTGGCTTTCGATTGGGGAGGAAAAAATCGAGGCCACCGATTTGACCGCCTGGTCGGCCACCGCGTTACCCTCTGTCAATAGGCCCGGTAGTGTGGTGTGACTGCGAATATGTGCCACAAACAGTGGGCTAGAGCGGGAGGAAAGGAGCTGTTGCAGGGTAAGAAAAAGGGCCAACAGATTGTCATCACAGGAGGGCGACACATAGGAACCTGGAAGAGACTTAAGAACATTAGTAACATAAAGACTATCAGTAATCAAATTAAAAGGGTCATCCTGGAAGCATCGGCAGGCCAGGATGACAGCGGCCAATTCTGCGCGCTGCGGGGAGCGCTGAGGCAAGGTAAAGCGGACTTGCCAAGTGCCCTGCTCCTGCCAGCTGACCGCACCTCGCGTTGGGCCGCTGTCTGTGAAGAGGGTAAGTGCATTCTCAATGGGGACGGTTGACAAAGACGGCCGGAGGTGAAGGTAACGTTGTTGTAGGAGTGAAAGACGGGGGTCAGGGGGAATGTGATATTTAATTTCCCC
>NW_020674688.1:4732-9454 GCF_002925995.2 Terrapene triunguis
ACATAGTCGGCAAGAGACAACTGGAGGGTGGCACTGCAAGAGACAGCGCGTTCCCAGTCTTTAGCCGGGATGGGGACAATAGTGGCAACGGGGTCCCAACCCAAGAGGGTGCGGGACCGTTCTCGCACTTTAAAAATCAGCTCGGCGGCCTGTTGAGGGAGTGTCTGAATAGTATGCGGAGGGGAGTGGGTCAAATAAATCCATTCAATTAAACGAAGACGCGCTGCCGCCCCCTCCTGGGCGAGGACAGCTGTCGGTTGTAAAAGTGTGGGAAGCAAAATGGCAAAAAGGGGCTGTTCCCTTTCTCGGCGATCGACCGACACTTGGGCCAGGGTCCGGTTAATGAGGGTGACCGCTTGGCGCTGTTCCTGGGAAACGGGAATAACATCCCCGGGGAGGCGGCCCTGCCGAAGGCCAGAAAAAAGAGGGGACAGCATGGAGGTAGTCAGAGGGCAAAAAGGACGAATCCAATTGAGGTACCCCAATAACTGTTGGAGCTGTACAAACGTAAGAGAGTTGGGCAATACCAACTCGGGACAAACTGGGCGGGCATATGACTGGAGCATACGGTGACCGAGATATAAAAAGGGTGGCTGACGCTGGACTTTGTCCGGTGCTATAACCAGGCCACACACCGCAAGCTGGTGGCGCAGTTCGTCCAGCCAGTCATCAGGAAGGATGGGGTGAGCCACCAGGATGTCATCCATATAGTGGTAAATTAAGGCATCTGGGTGTGCCATGCGAAAGGGCCGTAAGGCCTGCACGACAAAGTGCTGACACAAGGTGGGGCTGTTCAACATGCCTTGAGGAAGCACATTCCACTGATAGCGTGGAGTGGGCTGGGAGTAATTTAAAACTGGAACGGTAAAGGCAAAACGCGCTCGGTCCTCAGGATGCAGGGGGATGGTAAAAAAACAATCTTTTAAATCTATTACAAATAATCGGTAATCACAGGGGATAAGATTGGGATTGGAGGTACCACACTGCAGGGGACCCATAGGCTGTATAATTTTATTAATGGCGCGAAGGTCCTGCAGGAGGCGCCACTTGCCAGATTTCTTTTTAATTACAAACACGGGGGTATTAAAGGGGCTAGTGGACTCCTCCAAATGCCCTGCCTGTAGCTGGTCACTGACCAAGTGCTGGAGGGCCTCCAGCTTGTCCAGAGGAAGCGGCCACTGCGCAACCCATACAGGCTCGTCAGTGAGCCAATGGAGGGGGAGGGCCGTACGCTTAATCATCAATATGGATGGTGGCAGTGAACTGTGTTAGTAAATCACGGCCCCACAGGTTAAGGTGGACGGGGAGAATGATAGGCCGGATACGGGCGCGGTGGTGAGAGCGCCGAATCCTAACCACTAGACCACCAGGGATAAGCTGCCCGGGGCATACCCTCCGCCTGCTGGGGGATGCCTGAAAACTGCCCCGCGCCATATAACTGCTCAGCGAGATAGGCCCCCCCATCCTGTGCTGCCGCTGCAAGCGCCTCTCGCTGATACTCGCTATCCCACACAACATATTGCGTGGGAGACAGCACCATGCGACACATGTCTTTCCAATCTTGGGGGAGCAAGTGATAACCGTTTGACACACCTTCCAAGATCCCCATGGTGAAAGTGGACCGCACCCCGGTCTCACAAACCGCCTTGTGGAGCTCGCGCAGAACCGAGTAGGGGAGAGCCTCCCAGTCCACTATCTGCCCCCCATTTCCATTATCCCGCCAAGAGACGGGGAACGCCTCGAACCCACAGCTGGATTCCTCGTCGGTCAAGAGACCGGCCTCGCGCGCTCGCCGCACCGCCGCGGCGACAGCGCCCTCCCGCCCGACCGGTGGGCAGGGGGGTGCCGCCGTGGGCGGCGGCGCAGGGAGGGTCAGCTGCGGGTAGGAGGGGGGTGGCCCATCACCTGGGGGCACAAGGGAGACCGGCTTGGGGCCGTTGGGGCCGACCCCCTCCAGCGCCTCCTTACAACGCTGCCAGAGCAGCAGGTGCTGAACTGGGGCACGGGGTTCACTATACAAGATGGTCCCAATCCGTATCCAATCAAGAAGCCGTAACGACCTGCAGTCCGGATACCAGGGGCACTGGCGATCTATTTCCCTTAGAAGGTCCTCAATATGAGCGACCGGGACAACGACACATGATCGTTGCCGTATAATCTTTTGTAACTCTCTTGCGTGCTCCTTCTGGGCACTGGAAAGTCCCCCCCCCCATACTCACGAATCAGGGGCGGCAAACGGCTGCGGGGGTGCACTCGGCGTGTCCAGCCGGTGAGCAGGGGGTTATCACGTCGGGGTCACCAGCTGTGGCGACGACAGAGGAAAGGAAACAGAACACCAGGTCTGTAGTAGCCAGAGAGCCCAAAAGCCTCAAGCCAAAAAGCCTCTCAGGGAATTTTCCCTGAGGTTTTTATTATCTTCTACTTCCCTATTTACAACACTTCTAAGTGGTTAAATTCTTGCGCATAAAAGAAGCATACAGTGTACAGCCACATGAGATAACAAACCCATATCTTGTGCACGTGAAAGCCAGCTGCGAGGGAGACAAACAGGCCAGCCAAGAAGTTTCCCAAATCACAGACGCTGGGGTGAAGGCCACTCCTGCCTCGTTGCCATGGGAGCAGTTTGCCGCACCCGTGGGCTTAGGATTCGGGAGCTATGCGTCTCCACATCCCCCCCTTTTCTATTTTAGATGCGGTGTTTAAACGGAGCACCCTCGCAGGGTTGCATACACAATGCCACTAGATTGGGTATACACTGGACAAAGCAGCAAAATAAAACACCAAGGACTAGGACTAAAACCCCATACTATAAGAGGGTTTTTATCCACCCTGAGGGTAGCCATGACTAAATATAATTCCACTAAGAAGGGAAAACATCCTGGCAAATAGCTTGAGCATAACATTTCAGCATATCAATTTGCTATTGCATGCAATTACTATTATCAGTAAGCTTAAAACAACACATTTCTTTTACTGTCTCACACCCCAGATGTTGCTGGGTGGTTTGCAGACAGGAACAAGGCGGGTACTTAACAGACCTTGCATGTCCGGGGCAACGGCCAGGCAGAAATCAGATTGATTTAATACTTGTGCCAGGCGGACCCAGATGTTAAACTGCAGCCGCTGCTCCATCTGGGGTTCGCCTTGGCAGCCAGGGGCCAACAAAAAACTCCCCAATACACACAAAATAAGGAGTGAGTTAGCATTAAGGCAAGCTAACAATGTCACAAGGTATTTTCTGCGGTAGGTTCCAGCTGCTGCTGCCCCCGCAGCTGCTCGGCCTGCAATGAGAGGGCTTTAACCTGTCCCCAGGTCATGCGCTGCAGGGGCTCCCGCAGGGGGCGCTGGCGAGGACGCTCGGGATCCTGTAGATGTAGGTTGAACTGCGGAATGGGGTTCGACAGTCCCTGGTGCCAGGCCATCGCCGTGCCACGGGCGGACGTTACGCGCCGGGACCCACAACGGACCTGTAGAAAGAGAAACGGCAGCATGCCCCCGTCCCCACGTTATAAGGGGTACTGGGCCATGCCACTGAGGATCCGGGGCCTTGCGATATTTAACAAGGGGGCGGGGCAAAGCCTGGTGGCTGCGAAAATGACGTTCTGCCGCAGAATAATTGTTGGTCAAATTCAAATGATTCAGGGTAAAAAGCACTGCAGCCAGCCATTCCTGGCGGGGAGGAAGGCCTACTGGAATCCCCGCTTTTTGTTTTTGGCGGGCCAGGGCCTGTTTGAGTGCACGGTTGGCCCGTTCCACAATGGCCTGGCCTGTGGGGTTATACGGGATACCAAACGTGTGGACAATGTCCCACGTGGTACAGAAGGAGGCAAAGGCCGAGCTACAGTAGGCGGGGCCATTGTGGGTCTTAAGATGGGACGGGTGACCCATGATTGCCATAGCGCGAATCATGTGATTAATAACATGACGAGAGGCCTCACCCTTTTGGGGGGTGATCCACACATAATGGGAAAAGGTATCTACACACACGTGAAGATACTGCCAGGGGGCAAAAGGAGGAAAATGTGTAACATCCATTTGCCAGAGCTGATTGGCCGAAGTTCCACGAGGGTTGACCCCCACCTCCGGGCTATTGGAGAGAGAAGCGCAAAGGTCACACTGGCGAACAATGGCCTGCGCCTGATGCAATGGGAGAGCGAACTGCTTGGCAAGGGCTTTGGCGGACTGATGAAAAAAGGCGTGGCTTTCGATTGGGGAGGAAAAAATCGAGGCCACCGATTTGACCGCCTGGTCGGCCACCGCGTTACCCTCTGTCAATAGGCCCGGTAGTGTGGTGTGACTGCGAATATGTGCCACAAACAGTGGGCTAGAGCGGGAGGAAAGGAGCTGTTGCAGGGTAAGAAAAAGGGCCAACAGATTGTCATCACAGGAGGGCGACACATAGGAACCTGGAAGAGACTTAAGAACATTAGTAACATAAAGACTATCAGTAATCAAATTAAAAGGGTCATCCTGGAAGCATCGGCAGGCCAGGATGACAGCGGCCAATTCTGCGCGCTGCGGGGAGCGCTGAGGCAAGGTAAAGCGGACTTGCCAAGTGCCCTGCTCCTGCCAGCTGACCGCACCTCGCGTTGGGCCGCTGTCTGTGAAGAGGGTAAGTGCATTCTCAATGGGGACGGTTGACAAAGACGGCCGGAGGTGAAGGTAACGTTGTTGTAGGAGTGAAAGACGGGGGTCAGGGGGAATGTGATATTTAATTTCCCC
>NW_020674689.1:0-7442 GCF_002925995.2 Terrapene triunguis
CTGTCTGATTGGTTACCCTGAGATATCTGTTAATTGGCACTCCTGTTTTGTCCCATGTAAGATTGTGTTGGACTGGATTTTTTTCTCTAGCCGGTGGCATTCAAGTTATATTAGCAGTGGTCAGGGGAATGGGTGTGAAGGGGAGTTCCTGTTTTGCATTTACTGGAAATTGAGTACATACCCAGCAATTACTTTTATTTCCTAAAATACGAGTTTTAACCTCGTGGGAATATCTAATAAAAGCATTATTTTCATAAGCAGAAAATAAACTAAAAAGGCATAATAAAAAACATACAGTTGTTAGAATAAAAGGTCCTCTTATTTTTTTCGAGTTAATTTAAGTCTGATGTCTGAAAGAGGTAAGCTGGTCCACTGGTCAGAGGCAGTGTTCTTAGTGGTGGCAAGAGCTGCTGGTCCGTTACTGTGGTCCACTACGGCTGGCTTGACGTGGGAGTGGTGGATCCAGGATTTGCGTCCTTCCAGGAACACTGCAGTCTGGGTTGTTAAAAGAACCTGGTGGGGTCCAGTAAACCTCGGCTGGAGGGTGTTGCCACGAACGAACTTTTTGGCCCAGACGAAGTCCCCTGGTTGGAACGGGTGGATCTGTTCTTCCAGCGGCACGGTCTGGGAAAACTGCGAGGCTTTCCAAAGGGTACGGAGGCGAGCCTGTAGGGAGAGAAACTGGCACGCGGTTATATGGGTTATATGATCCCCTCCCAATAGTGAAACATTAGCACGTGGTAGCGCCCCGCCTTTGAAAGGGGGGTGTTCATAGAGCAGTTCAAAGGGGGATAATTTTAATACACGGGTTGGGCGAGTACGAAGGTGAAACAGGACCAAGGAAAGTACCTGAGGCCACTTTAACCCTGTTTTTTGACAGTATTTAGCCAATGTAAACTTAAGCTTCCTATTTATACGCTCAACTTTCCCGCTAGACTGGGGGTGGTAGGGTGTATGAAAGGAGTGTGAAATGCCCAGTTCTTGTTTTAAACGGCCAAGGACATGACCAGTAAAGTGAGGTCCGCGATCTGAGTTAAGCACGAGAGGGATGCCAAAACGGGGTACAATATTTTTAAGGAGAATTTTTGCCACTGTGGAAGCAGTACAATTAGCAGTAGGAAAAGCTTTGACCCAGGAAGTCAGAGGGCAAACCAAAACAAGGAGGTACTTTTTTTAAAAAGCCTTTGGCATATTTGCAAAGTTAATTTGAAGATGTTGAAATGGAGCAGCAGGCGGAGGTTTTTTACCCTTAATTTTGTTAAGAGGCGGAGCAGGTTCATTACGCTGACATGTGCTGCATGCTTTTACTATTGACAGGCAGTAGGGTTGAATGTCTGGAGCATACCAAAAGCGAGTGATGGTGTTCACAAGGGCGTGCGTGCCGTAGTGACCCCCCTTATCATGGTGCCAGCGAACTGCCATGGGGTATGTGGAGAGAGGGAGGCAGGCTCGGCCATCCGGCATAAGCCAGGTCCCTTTGACCAGAGTGGCTCCGAGGCTTTTCCACGACTGTAGTTCAGCAGCGGGTACTGGTACGGGGTGCGGTGGAGTAAAGGAGGAGGCTGCAATAGCCAACGTGGGCATGGCTAAGGGTAAGACGGCAGCCGTTTTGGCGGAGGCGTCAGCCAGGGCATTTCCACTGGTGACGGGGCTATTATTTTTAGTATGGGCCCGGCAGTGAACTACAGCCAGGACCGAGGGTTCTTGGAGGGCGTTTAAAAGCTTGTGGATGAGGGGGAGGTGCTGAATGGGTTTACCGGCAGCTGTTTGGAAACCTCGAAACTTTCAGAGGTGGATGTGACAATGCACAACTTCAAAAGCATACTTGCTATTAGTAAAAATGGTAACGGTTTTACCAGCGGCCAACTGGCAAGCTCGGGCCAGGGCATAGAGTTCGGCGGCTTGGGCTTTCCAGTTGCCTGGCAGTGAGGCGGCCTCTTGAATGTCCCATTCAGAGGTGACTGCATAACCGGTGAAACGCTTGCCATTAACATAGAAGGAGCTTCCGTTTGAGAAGAGGATGCAATCAGGGTTGTTCAGTGGCACGTTAAACAGGTTGTTTCTTATCTGTAAGATGCTATAAACTACTTTCACACAGTTGTGCTGATCCTGGAGGACTGGCAGGTTAGGAAGCAAGGTAGCTGGATTAAGGGGCCCACACCTTTCAAAAATTAGGTTAGTGTTTTTTAAGAGTTTGGCCTCTAGCTGTTGCTGACGATGGGCCAAAAAGACTTGGGTTGTGCCCCTACGCAGAAGGGCTGACAAGGCATGAGAGGTTCAAACCGTGGTAAAATGACCCAGGGTCAGGCTCTTTGCCTTTGTGATCAGCAGGGCAGCTGCTGCCAGAGTCCGGGTGCAGGATGGGGTTTCCTGAGCGACAGGGTCGATTTGCTGAGAGTAAAAAGGAAGTGGGAAATGGTGGGGCCCGCTCAGCTGGGTAAGGACGCCACTAGCAATTTCGCCCCTCTCGTGGACAAAAAGGTGAAAGGGTTTGCTGTAATTGGGGGGGCGGAGAGACATGGAGGAGGCCACACTGTTTTTGAGTAACTGAAAGGCTTGGATCGTGTCCGGGGACCACTGCAAAGGGTTAGGAGCAAGGTTAGCAGTGAGTCGGTGGAGCGGTTTGCTTAACTCCCCGCAGGACGGCAACCAGGGGTGACAGAAGCCAATTAATTCTAAGAAACCTTGAAGTTGTTTCTTGGTGTTTGGCAGAGGGCAGTTTTGGATAGTCTTTATGCGGACTGGGTCCATTTGTTTTCCCTTTGGGGTTAACAGGAAGCCCAGATATTGGACCTTCTGTGAGACCCACTGAATCTTGTTAGGGTCTACCTTGTGGCCTCTGGTGTGTAGGTATAATAAAAGTGCCTTACCATCGATGCGGAGGGCAGCTTCTTCGCGGTTACCTAATAGGATGTCATCTACGTATAGGACTAACGTGGATCCCTGCGGACTGGTGAAGCCTTTTAAGTTGTGGCGGAGGCATTGGCTGAAAATCGTGGGGCTGTCTTTGTAGCCTTGAGGAAGTCGTTGCCAGACATAACTTTGTTCCTTCCAGGTGAAACCAAAGAGATACTGAGAGTCTGGGTGCACAGGAATGCTGAAAAAGGCTGATTTTAAGTCAATAACAGTGAACCACTCAGCATCCCAGGGGATTTGGCTGATGATAGTAGCTGGATTAGGAACTACTGCATGAAGAGGGACCACATACTGATTAACAACCCGTAGATCCTGTACAAAGCGCCAACGAATAGGGTCTCCGTCCTTTTTAGGAGGCTTTTTGACAGGCAGTATAGGGGTGTTACAGGGAGTGCGCTGAGGGCGGACTAGCTTTTGTGCAATGAATCCCTTGATAATGGGGCGGATGCCCTCCCGGGCTTCCAGCGACAGGGGGTATTGAGGGACTGACGGGGGGGTTAAGGAGGGCTTTACTTGAATTCTTACTGGCTCTGCCGAAAGGAGCAGGCCAACATTAGTGTCAGAAATTCCCCAGAGGGTTAAAGGCAAGTCAGTGAGGTCAGGGGAGAGAGAGGGAGGGGTTTTTTAATTACCCTGAGTTGGGGCCGAATTTCCTAATACTGTTATCAATAATCCTACCCCTTCAGGAGTGCAGGTTAAAGTAGCCTCAAGCTTACAGAGTAAATCCCGGCCCATCAAAGGGATCGGACAAGCTGGGGAAAAAAGAAAACGGTGAGAAAAACATTTATTAGCATAAATAACATTTAGAGGCAAAGTGAGTCCCAGAGACTGTGGGTTGCCCTCCACCCCAGTTGCAGTTTTAACCTCAGAGGATAGCCAGGGAGAGGGGGCATGATTTAAAAGAGAGAAAGTAGCTTCAGTATCAATGAGGAAAGAGACAGGCAGTCCTTGGACTGAAAGGGTTAGATGAGGCTCTTTGCTGGGAGGGGAGAAAGTGAGGAAGGAGCCGGCTAAAGACATTAAGGAAATAAGACCATCACATTGTTTGCCTTTGCCCCCGGGGTACCGTCATTGAGGAGGCTGAGTTTGCTGCAGCTGCTGCTGTTGCCCGTAGTTGATCCAGGCCTGGGGAACGGGCTGAGCTGGTGGTGCAGGGGTGTATTTGTCCCTGGTGTAAGTATTTGCGGATGCGACCGGACCCTCTGGGCGTCCCCAGGGGCATTTACGTTTAAAGTGACCGGACTGTCCGCACTGAAAACAATTTCCTGGTGGCTGGGGTTGCCAGGACCCTCTTCCCCGAGCGCCCTGAAATTCCCTGCCACGGCCACAGCCTCTGCCTCGAACACCGCCGCGAAAAGCTAAAGCCATCAACTTATATTCTTCCTTTTTCTCTTTCTTTTTACTACTTTCCCTTTCTTTCTCCCATGCAAAATTAGCTACGTCCAACACTGAAGTGACTGACTCACCTCCCCAACCAGGGCGAAACTTTAAGAAATAATCCCTTACAGGGGGCACTGACTGATTTACAAAAAACGAAATAAGAGTAGGGTGGTCTGCTTTTCTCTTAGGATCCATCTGAGTGAACATTCGGGCCCCCTCCAATAGCCTCGACCAGAACTTTCTGGGTGGCTCATCAGATTCCTGCCGAATCTGCATGAACTTAGCCTGATTAGGCGAGCGGCGAGCCATTTCTTTGAGTTTCTTTAACAATTGCTCTTGATCTGTTCGCAGCTGAGTCAGCCTTGGCTAACTCCAGTCTAGGGGATTCCAGCCAGCGGCTTGATCCCGCCTATTCATCCAAGTAGTATTAACCGCATCGCTATCCCCCCATGTCCTTTCTGCCATCCACAATCTACTACGTTCCTCTCCGGTCAAAACTCTACTTAACAACTGATCTACATTCGTATAAGTAGGATTATGACTTGAAAACAATCTTTCTAAAAGTTCTGTGATCTTTCGGGGATTTTCCCCAAAGGACCCTGACAACCGTCCCCACTCTTTCAAGTCCCATTCTAGCCATCCTTTATATTCCACAATATTAGTATGTTGTAACTGGCCATTATTGTCCACAAAAGGTTGGTCATGCACCTGTAAAGGCATTTCTCTACTTACACCTTTATCACTCACAAAAGGTTTGGCGGAGGCAGCCTCTGGGCTATCCTCAGGGAGGGGTATGCATCCTGCTGCATCTGCTTGATCTTTTGCCTAGTAATTACTCCTCCCGAGGTGTGCCCTTCCATTTTCCCCTTATCCCTCTGCAGAGATTCCGATCCGGAGTCCTGCAGATTCCCCTCTGCGCCCTGGAGAGAGTCCCCCTGCGGAGGAATAGGGGCAGGTGCAGTGGGGACCAACTGACGAGTCAAAACACGCCGTGGTTTACACCCTTCATCGAAATAACATGGAGGGGGTTCACTCTCGGGAGAATACCTGACTGCCATAATTTTTAAAGATTTCCACAGCTCTGCTGCTGTGTCCCAACAAAACCAGTAACATAACTGTCCCGGATGGTCTTTTTCGATCTGGCTCCTTACTCCTCTTAAGGCAGCCTGTTCGAAAGAGCCATACGAAGGCCACCTCATCTCCGGGTCGGCCAATACCACGGTATACCCAGTCCAATTCCTTACACACAGTGTGTACAACTTCCTCCTAGACATTCCTGTCTGTACTGGGAGTTTCCCTTCGTTCCATAACTTATTTACAATCCCCAGCGGACTCTCAAGAGGCACGCTAGTCCCTTGACTCATGGTGTCTGACAGGAGCCCTCCAACTGGCGTTTATCCTGCTGTCCAGTACACGACCCCTCAATATTGAATTGGCTGGGAGAAATCTCCCGTGGCGCCTGCCAATTCGTATATGAGTGGTCTGACCACTGGACAGAGGCACCGCACCAGAAGGAAATCCCGGACGAGCCCCCAAATTGTTAGGTAAAAAGCAAGTCCTTACTTACCTCTCCAGCACCCGAGTTCGTGCGGAGTTGGTATGGGCTCACAATTTGTCAGAGACCAGACACCAATTTATTGATCAACGGGCTCACACCATCCTTAGCTTAAAAGGCTTCAGAGTAATGTGGCAAGTTTATTAGGGGTGAGCATCAATATTTATACACAGAAGTAAACAAAGTGATTAACAGATCATAATGGTCATGCATAATCAATTAAGATTTTACAGGATAAAACAGGTTAAAATGTAGATTTAAAAAGACAAAAGGGGAGATGGCTACTTAAGGGGAGGGGGGTGTCATGAGTAGTTCGCAGGTCAGAGCTTTGATTAAAAGTTTAGACAGAGACATCAAGTCTGGGTTAAGTTTAAGCTTATCAAAAGTTCAGACTCAACATTCCTCCATTTGTAGCTTTGGGATAACTATTTACCAAAAGCTACACCCCATTTTAAGGAGCCAAGGGCCGCTTGGCAATTTCAGCCTGGGCCAACTCGAAGAGAGTAAGGCCCTTGGCTGAAGTAGGAAAAGAATAAACTGACCCACATGAGTTTATGAGGGAGGGGACACACTGAATACAGCAACACAGTATTATAAGGATTACTATGGCCCCAACAATACCCACCAAGAGTTTTTTAACCCACCCAAATCCAGGCAGCCAATTTCATAAGGCTTCCCACCAATTATAAGGTGGCTGGCCAGAGGAGTAGTTTTTAGCCATTTCCCTTAGATGTTTGGTACGTTGAAAAGTGTTAGAGTAGGTGTTATTTACAAAAACACAGCATTTTTTATTTATGAGGGCGCAAGTTTCTTCCTGGGCTGCTAACATTATGTTTAAAGCCATTTGGTTTTGCAAAGCTAACTGGCGCAGCTGGGACATTTTCCCGGCCTGATTTTTAAATAGGGTCGCAGTTTTATTGGTTAAAGATTTTAGTAGTCCCTGTAGACGGATGACACCACCCCTCAAGCTAATGAGACCAGCCCACCGCTGCCACGACAAACCATCACGGATATTAATATCTCTGAAGGTTTCACGGATGTTACGAACGTGGGGAAAATGAGGGGGAGTGAGGGAGATGCGAGAAGGCGGTGTTAGCCACGCTAAATAACATGACCCTGCCCAATCAGGGGAGAGAAAGTAATAAGCTTTGGGCCCGCACACCCAGTATGTTCCATACAATGCGTTTTGGTATTCCATTTCTCAAAGTAGGAGGTAACCCACCACCCGTTGGACCACTGTTTCCCTGGTAACGCAGAGGGGTTGTTGTGCGAACTGCAGAGGCACAATTTGGTAGTGGTGTTTTTAAAGGGCAGTGTAGTACTGCTTGAGCAGTTGTAGAAGGCAATTGTATATTTCTTAGCAATTAGTTGGACACCCTTGTGATTTGAGCAGGGCTTTTTAAAAGCTGACTCTGAAGGCTTGCCCACCCATGAAAAAGTTGGATCGGGGTGAGGGATTTACATATGGGATAAGTGGGATGCGCAAGGCTTGAAGCCAAGATTTTTACTAAAGGCGGTGCCATTAAAATACATGTTGCATTTACTTGTTCCCACAAAAGTTGACCCCTTTTCTTTAACAAAACACAGTGAT
>NW_020674689.1:7452-14894 GCF_002925995.2 Terrapene triunguis
CTGTCTGATTGGTTACCCTGAGATATCTGTTAATTGGCACTCCTGTTTTGTCCCATGTAAGATTGTGTTGGACTGGATTTTTTTCTCTAGCCGGTGGCATTCAAGTTATATTAGCAGTGGTCAGGGGAATGGGTGTGAAGGGGAGTTCCTGTTTTGCATTTACTGGAAATTGAGTACATACCCAGCAATTACTTTTATTTCCTAAAATACGAGTTTTAACCTCGTGGGAATATCTAATAAAAGCATTATTTTCATAAGCAGAAAATAAACTAAAAAGGCATAATAAAAAACATACAGTTGTTAGAATAAAAGGTCCTCTTATTTTTTTCGAGTTAATTTAAGTCTGATGTCTGAAAGAGGTAAGCTGGTCCACTGGTCAGAGGCAGTGTTCTTAGTGGTGGCAAGAGCTGCTGGTCCGTTACTGTGGTCCACTACGGCTGGCTTGACGTGGGAGTGGTGGATCCAGGATTTGCGTCCTTCCAGGAACACTGCAGTCTGGGTTGTTAAAAGAACCTGGTGGGGTCCAGTAAACCTCGGCTGGAGGGTGTTGCCACGAACGAACTTTTTGGCCCAGACGAAGTCCCCTGGTTGGAACGGGTGGATCTGTTCTTCCAGCGGCACGGTCTGGGAAAACTGCGAGGCTTTCCAAAGGGTACGGAGGCGAGCCTGTAGGGAGAGAAACTGGCACGCGGTTATATGGGTTATATGATCCCCTCCCAATAGTGAAACATTAGCACGTGGTAGCGCCCCGCCTTTGAAAGGGGGGTGTTCATAGAGCAGTTCAAAGGGGGATAATTTTAATACACGGGTTGGGCGAGTACGAAGGTGAAACAGGACCAAGGAAAGTACCTGAGGCCACTTTAACCCTGTTTTTTGACAGTATTTAGCCAATGTAAACTTAAGCTTCCTATTTATACGCTCAACTTTCCCGCTAGACTGGGGGTGGTAGGGTGTATGAAAGGAGTGTGAAATGCCCAGTTCTTGTTTTAAACGGCCAAGGACATGACCAGTAAAGTGAGGTCCGCGATCTGAGTTAAGCACGAGAGGGATGCCAAAACGGGGTACAATATTTTTAAGGAGAATTTTTGCCACTGTGGAAGCAGTACAATTAGCAGTAGGAAAAGCTTTGACCCAGGAAGTCAGAGGGCAAACCAAAACAAGGAGGTACTTTTTTTAAAAAGCCTTTGGCATATTTGCAAAGTTAATTTGAAGATGTTGAAATGGAGCAGCAGGCGGAGGTTTTTTACCCTTAATTTTGTTAAGAGGCGGAGCAGGTTCATTACGCTGACATGTGCTGCATGCTTTTACTATTGACAGGCAGTAGGGTTGAATGTCTGGAGCATACCAAAAGCGAGTGATGGTGTTCACAAGGGCGTGCGTGCCGTAGTGACCCCCCTTATCATGGTGCCAGCGAACTGCCATGGGGTATGTGGAGAGAGGGAGGCAGGCTCGGCCATCCGGCATAAGCCAGGTCCCTTTGACCAGAGTGGCTCCGAGGCTTTTCCACGACTGTAGTTCAGCAGCGGGTACTGGTACGGGGTGCGGTGGAGTAAAGGAGGAGGCTGCAATAGCCAACGTGGGCATGGCTAAGGGTAAGACGGCAGCCGTTTTGGCGGAGGCGTCAGCCAGGGCATTTCCACTGGTGACGGGGCTATTATTTTTAGTATGGGCCCGGCAGTGAACTACAGCCAGGACCGAGGGTTCTTGGAGGGCGTTTAAAAGCTTGTGGATGAGGGGGAGGTGCTGAATGGGTTTACCGGCAGCTGTTTGGAAACCTCGAAACTTTCAGAGGTGGATGTGACAATGCACAACTTCAAAAGCATACTTGCTATTAGTAAAAATGGTAACGGTTTTACCAGCGGCCAACTGGCAAGCTCGGGCCAGGGCATAGAGTTCGGCGGCTTGGGCTTTCCAGTTGCCTGGCAGTGAGGCGGCCTCTTGAATGTCCCATTCAGAGGTGACTGCATAACCGGTGAAACGCTTGCCATTAACATAGAAGGAGCTTCCGTTTGAGAAGAGGATGCAATCAGGGTTGTTCAGTGGCACGTTAAACAGGTTGTTTCTTATCTGTAAGATGCTATAAACTACTTTCACACAGTTGTGCTGATCCTGGAGGACTGGCAGGTTAGGAAGCAAGGTAGCTGGATTAAGGGGCCCACACCTTTCAAAAATTAGGTTAGTGTTTTTTAAGAGTTTGGCCTCTAGCTGTTGCTGACGATGGGCCAAAAAGACTTGGGTTGTGCCCCTACGCAGAAGGGCTGACAAGGCATGAGAGGTTCAAACCGTGGTAAAATGACCCAGGGTCAGGCTCTTTGCCTTTGTGATCAGCAGGGCAGCTGCTGCCAGAGTCCGGGTGCAGGATGGGGTTTCCTGAGCGACAGGGTCGATTTGCTGAGAGTAAAAAGGAAGTGGGAAATGGTGGGGCCCGCTCAGCTGGGTAAGGACGCCACTAGCAATTTCGCCCCTCTCGTGGACAAAAAGGTGAAAGGGTTTGCTGTAATTGGGGGGGCGGAGAGACATGGAGGAGGCCACACTGTTTTTGAGTAACTGAAAGGCTTGGATCGTGTCCGGGGACCACTGCAAAGGGTTAGGAGCAAGGTTAGCAGTGAGTCGGTGGAGCGGTTTGCTTAACTCCCCGCAGGACGGCAACCAGGGGTGACAGAAGCCAATTAATTCTAAGAAACCTTGAAGTTGTTTCTTGGTGTTTGGCAGAGGGCAGTTTTGGATAGTCTTTATGCGGACTGGGTCCATTTGTTTTCCCTTTGGGGTTAACAGGAAGCCCAGATATTGGACCTTCTGTGAGACCCACTGAATCTTGTTAGGGTCTACCTTGTGGCCTCTGGTGTGTAGGTATAATAAAAGTGCCTTACCATCGATGCGGAGGGCAGCTTCTTCGCGGTTACCTAATAGGATGTCATCTACGTATAGGACTAACGTGGATCCCTGCGGACTGGTGAAGCCTTTTAAGTTGTGGCGGAGGCATTGGCTGAAAATCGTGGGGCTGTCTTTGTAGCCTTGAGGAAGTCGTTGCCAGACATAACTTTGTTCCTTCCAGGTGAAACCAAAGAGATACTGAGAGTCTGGGTGCACAGGAATGCTGAAAAAGGCTGATTTTAAGTCAATAACAGTGAACCACTCAGCATCCCAGGGGATTTGGCTGATGATAGTAGCTGGATTAGGAACTACTGCATGAAGAGGGACCACATACTGATTAACAACCCGTAGATCCTGTACAAAGCGCCAACGAATAGGGTCTCCGTCCTTTTTAGGAGGCTTTTTGACAGGCAGTATAGGGGTGTTACAGGGAGTGCGCTGAGGGCGGACTAGCTTTTGTGCAATGAATCCCTTGATAATGGGGCGGATGCCCTCCCGGGCTTCCAGCGACAGGGGGTATTGAGGGACTGACGGGGGGGTTAAGGAGGGCTTTACTTGAATTCTTACTGGCTCTGCCGAAAGGAGCAGGCCAACATTAGTGTCAGAAATTCCCCAGAGGGTTAAAGGCAAGTCAGTGAGGTCAGGGGAGAGAGAGGGAGGGGTTTTTTAATTACCCTGAGTTGGGGCCGAATTTCCTAATACTGTTATCAATAATCCTACCCCTTCAGGAGTGCAGGTTAAAGTAGCCTCAAGCTTACAGAGTAAATCCCGGCCCATCAAAGGGATCGGACAAGCTGGGGAAAAAAGAAAACGGTGAGAAAAACATTTATTAGCATAAATAACATTTAGAGGCAAAGTGAGTCCCAGAGACTGTGGGTTGCCCTCCACCCCAGTTGCAGTTTTAACCTCAGAGGATAGCCAGGGAGAGGGGGCATGATTTAAAAGAGAGAAAGTAGCTTCAGTATCAATGAGGAAAGAGACAGGCAGTCCTTGGACTGAAAGGGTTAGATGAGGCTCTTTGCTGGGAGGGGAGAAAGTGAGGAAGGAGCCGGCTAAAGACATTAAGGAAATAAGACCATCACATTGTTTGCCTTTGCCCCCGGGGTACCGTCATTGAGGAGGCTGAGTTTGCTGCAGCTGCTGCTGTTGCCCGTAGTTGATCCAGGCCTGGGGAACGGGCTGAGCTGGTGGTGCAGGGGTGTATTTGTCCCTGGTGTAAGTATTTGCGGATGCGACCGGACCCTCTGGGCGTCCCCAGGGGCATTTACGTTTAAAGTGACCGGACTGTCCGCACTGAAAACAATTTCCTGGTGGCTGGGGTTGCCAGGACCCTCTTCCCCGAGCGCCCTGAAATTCCCTGCCACGGCCACAGCCTCTGCCTCGAACACCGCCGCGAAAAGCTAAAGCCATCAACTTATATTCTTCCTTTTTCTCTTTCTTTTTACTACTTTCCCTTTCTTTCTCCCATGCAAAATTAGCTACGTCCAACACTGAAGTGACTGACTCACCTCCCCAACCAGGGCGAAACTTTAAGAAATAATCCCTTACAGGGGGCACTGACTGATTTACAAAAAACGAAATAAGAGTAGGGTGGTCTGCTTTTCTCTTAGGATCCATCTGAGTGAACATTCGGGCCCCCTCCAATAGCCTCGACCAGAACTTTCTGGGTGGCTCATCAGATTCCTGCCGAATCTGCATGAACTTAGCCTGATTAGGCGAGCGGCGAGCCATTTCTTTGAGTTTCTTTAACAATTGCTCTTGATCTGTTCGCAGCTGAGTCAGCCTTGGCTAACTCCAGTCTAGGGGATTCCAGCCAGCGGCTTGATCCCGCCTATTCATCCAAGTAGTATTAACCGCATCGCTATCCCCCCATGTCCTTTCTGCCATCCACAATCTACTACGTTCCTCTCCGGTCAAAACTCTACTTAACAACTGATCTACATTCGTATAAGTAGGATTATGACTTGAAAACAATCTTTCTAAAAGTTCTGTGATCTTTCGGGGATTTTCCCCAAAGGACCCTGACAACCGTCCCCACTCTTTCAAGTCCCATTCTAGCCATCCTTTATATTCCACAATATTAGTATGTTGTAACTGGCCATTATTGTCCACAAAAGGTTGGTCATGCACCTGTAAAGGCATTTCTCTACTTACACCTTTATCACTCACAAAAGGTTTGGCGGAGGCAGCCTCTGGGCTATCCTCAGGGAGGGGTATGCATCCTGCTGCATCTGCTTGATCTTTTGCCTAGTAATTACTCCTCCCGAGGTGTGCCCTTCCATTTTCCCCTTATCCCTCTGCAGAGATTCCGATCCGGAGTCCTGCAGATTCCCCTCTGCGCCCTGGAGAGAGTCCCCCTGCGGAGGAATAGGGGCAGGTGCAGTGGGGACCAACTGACGAGTCAAAACACGCCGTGGTTTACACCCTTCATCGAAATAACATGGAGGGGGTTCACTCTCGGGAGAATACCTGACTGCCATAATTTTTAAAGATTTCCACAGCTCTGCTGCTGTGTCCCAACAAAACCAGTAACATAACTGTCCCGGATGGTCTTTTTCGATCTGGCTCCTTACTCCTCTTAAGGCAGCCTGTTCGAAAGAGCCATACGAAGGCCACCTCATCTCCGGGTCGGCCAATACCACGGTATACCCAGTCCAATTCCTTACACACAGTGTGTACAACTTCCTCCTAGACATTCCTGTCTGTACTGGGAGTTTCCCTTCGTTCCATAACTTATTTACAATCCCCAGCGGACTCTCAAGAGGCACGCTAGTCCCTTGACTCATGGTGTCTGACAGGAGCCCTCCAACTGGCGTTTATCCTGCTGTCCAGTACACGACCCCTCAATATTGAATTGGCTGGGAGAAATCTCCCGTGGCGCCTGCCAATTCGTATATGAGTGGTCTGACCACTGGACAGAGGCACCGCACCAGAAGGAAATCCCGGACGAGCCCCCAAATTGTTAGGTAAAAAGCAAGTCCTTACTTACCTCTCCAGCACCCGAGTTCGTGCGGAGTTGGTATGGGCTCACAATTTGTCAGAGACCAGACACCAATTTATTGATCAACGGGCTCACACCATCCTTAGCTTAAAAGGCTTCAGAGTAATGTGGCAAGTTTATTAGGGGTGAGCATCAATATTTATACACAGAAGTAAACAAAGTGATTAACAGATCATAATGGTCATGCATAATCAATTAAGATTTTACAGGATAAAACAGGTTAAAATGTAGATTTAAAAAGACAAAAGGGGAGATGGCTACTTAAGGGGAGGGGGGTGTCATGAGTAGTTCGCAGGTCAGAGCTTTGATTAAAAGTTTAGACAGAGACATCAAGTCTGGGTTAAGTTTAAGCTTATCAAAAGTTCAGACTCAACATTCCTCCATTTGTAGCTTTGGGATAACTATTTACCAAAAGCTACACCCCATTTTAAGGAGCCAAGGGCCGCTTGGCAATTTCAGCCTGGGCCAACTCGAAGAGAGTAAGGCCCTTGGCTGAAGTAGGAAAAGAATAAACTGACCCACATGAGTTTATGAGGGAGGGGACACACTGAATACAGCAACACAGTATTATAAGGATTACTATGGCCCCAACAATACCCACCAAGAGTTTTTTAACCCACCCAAATCCAGGCAGCCAATTTCATAAGGCTTCCCACCAATTATAAGGTGGCTGGCCAGAGGAGTAGTTTTTAGCCATTTCCCTTAGATGTTTGGTACGTTGAAAAGTGTTAGAGTAGGTGTTATTTACAAAAACACAGCATTTTTTATTTATGAGGGCGCAAGTTTCTTCCTGGGCTGCTAACATTATGTTTAAAGCCATTTGGTTTTGCAAAGCTAACTGGCGCAGCTGGGACATTTTCCCGGCCTGATTTTTAAATAGGGTCGCAGTTTTATTGGTTAAAGATTTTAGTAGTCCCTGTAGACGGATGACACCACCCCTCAAGCTAATGAGACCAGCCCACCGCTGCCACGACAAACCATCACGGATATTAATATCTCTGAAGGTTTCACGGATGTTACGAACGTGGGGAAAATGAGGGGGAGTGAGGGAGATGCGAGAAGGCGGTGTTAGCCACGCTAAATAACATGACCCTGCCCAATCAGGGGAGAGAAAGTAATAAGCTTTGGGCCCGCACACCCAGTATGTTCCATACAATGCGTTTTGGTATTCCATTTCTCAAAGTAGGAGGTAACCCACCACCCGTTGGACCACTGTTTCCCTGGTAACGCAGAGGGGTTGTTGTGCGAACTGCAGAGGCACAATTTGGTAGTGGTGTTTTTAAAGGGCAGTGTAGTACTGCTTGAGCAGTTGTAGAAGGCAATTGTATATTTCTTAGCAATTAGTTGGACACCCTTGTGATTTGAGCAGGGCTTTTTAAAAGCTGACTCTGAAGGCTTGCCCACCCATGAAAAAGTTGGATCGGGGTGAGGGATTTACATATGGGATAAGTGGGATGCGCAAGGCTTGAAGCCAAGATTTTTACTAAAGGCGGTGCCATTAAAATACATGTTGCATTTACTTGTTCCCACAAAAGTTGACCCCTTTTCTTTAACAAAACACAGTGAT
>NW_020674690.1:0-501 GCF_002925995.2 Terrapene triunguis
GGTTGGAGTGGCCCAAGGAACGGCGAGCGGAGCTGTTTGCGGGGACGGCTGGAACGGCTCACGGGTCGGTGAGCGGAGCGGAGCAGAGCGGAGCAGCTTGTAGAGCGGAGCAGTTCGTGGGATGGCAGGAAAGTGGACTGGCTCGTGGTAAAGGCTGCGGCGGAACCCCCACGGAGAAACAGACGGCTGGCCAGCCTCGGATCACGTAAGGTGCCCCTTAACACCCTGCGTGCCCCCCCCCTTTACTCTGGGGCTGCACTGACCAGGGGCAGAGACTTTGGGGGTTGTTGAACTTTTGGGACTTTGGGTGGTTGCTGGACCCCAGAGACTGTGGGGATGTTGGACTTTGGGGACTCTGGGTGATTTTTGGGTTGCTGGATTCAAGAACCAAAGGGAAAGGACACAGCCCAATTTGCTGGGGTGGGTTTTGCTCATGGTTTGTGTTATGAATCCTGTTTGTGGTGTTTTTCCAATTTTATGCTGATGTCGTTTACCTCATGT
>NW_020674690.1:511-1012 GCF_002925995.2 Terrapene triunguis
GGTTGGAGTGGCCCAAGGAACGGCGAGCGGAGCTGTTTGCGGGGACGGCTGGAACGGCTCACGGGTCGGTGAGCGGAGCGGAGCAGAGCGGAGCAGCTTGTAGAGCGGAGCAGTTCGTGGGATGGCAGGAAAGTGGACTGGCTCGTGGTAAAGGCTGCGGCGGAACCCCCACGGAGAAACAGACGGCTGGCCAGCCTCGGATCACGTAAGGTGCCCCTTAACACCCTGCGTGCCCCCCCCCTTTACTCTGGGGCTGCACTGACCAGGGGCAGAGACTTTGGGGGTTGTTGAACTTTTGGGACTTTGGGTGGTTGCTGGACCCCAGAGACTGTGGGGATGTTGGACTTTGGGGACTCTGGGTGATTTTTGGGTTGCTGGATTCAAGAACCAAAGGGAAAGGACACAGCCCAATTTGCTGGGGTGGGTTTTGCTCATGGTTTGTGTTATGAATCCTGTTTGTGGTGTTTTTCCAATTTTATGCTGATGTCGTTTACCTCATGT
>NW_020674691.1:0-10549 GCF_002925995.2 Terrapene triunguis
GAGCCGAGCTGGGGAGGCTCTAGGCAGCGGGCTGCAAGCTCGGCCTGACCCGCTGCTCCAGCCAAGCGGCGTGGCCCAGCTCCAGCCGAGCGGCGTGGCTGTAGTGCCGCCAGCCACCAGTACTCCATGTGGTGCATGGTGGTGGCGGCCTGGCCCGGCTCCAGCTGAGCGGCGCGGCTGTAGCGCCACCAGCCACCTCCAGGCAGCGTAGTAAGGGGGCAGGGAGCGGGGGGGGGGTTGGATAGAGGGCAGGGGAGTTCGGGGTGGTGGTCGAGGGGTGGATAGGGGTCGGGGTGGTCAGAGGGTGGGGAATGGGGGACTGAATGGGGGCAAGGGTCCCGGGGGGGCAGTCAGGAAGGAGCAGGGGTTGGACGGGGCGGTGGGAGGCAGTCAGGGGCAGGGGTTCATGGGGCAGTCAGGGACAGAGAGAAGGGGTGGTTGGATGGTGCAGAGATCCCGGGGGGCATCAAGGAACGCGGGGGGTTGGATAGGGCAGGAGTCCCGGGGGGCGGGGGCGGGCCACGACCCCCTCGTGGGGTGAGGAGGAAACCCGTTGTTAAGATTTTGGAAGCTCATCACTGGGTAGATGTACAGGTGAATGAGCCTCTGATGGTGTGGCTGATGTGATTAGGTCCTATGATGGTGTCCCTAGAATAGATATGTGGACAGAGTTGGCAACGGGCTTTCTTGCAAGGATAGGTTCCTGGATTAGTGTTTTTGTTGTATGGTGTGTGGTTGCTGGTGAATATTTGCTTCAGGTTTGGGGGCTGTCTGTAAGCGAGGACTGGCCTGTCTCCCAAGATCTGTGAGAGTGAGGGATTGTCCTTCAGGATAGTGGACAAAGGGAGAACATGAGGATCACTACCACCTTAGGAGTATTGTGCTGAACAGTTTGTGTAGTTGAGTCATTGTATTGAACTGACAGAGTAGAATGCTGGACTATCAGGTTGGGAGGATGATGCTTCTCTGATAGTTCACCCCAAATTCCCATGTTCCATTTAGAACAGAGTTAAGCAATTACATGGGGGGATGGACTTGCAAGAAAAACCCTATTGGAACTGCCTCCCAAAGTATGACACTCTTAATAAATAAGCTTTAACAAAATGCCTTAGGAAAAGTAGTAAATTGTTCTGTACTCACATATTGAGCTTGAAGGGAACCTTAGCCTCTAGCTCCTTATACAACCTCCAATGACCATGCAGTTAACAGACACCTTTAGAAAACTAGAGAGAAAGAGGTGATGCCACATGCAGGCAGTGTCCTGGGAATGGTGTTTAAGTAAGAACAGATGTTCAATATGAAAAGGAGGCAATTCTGCTCTTGTTTACACTGCTGTAACAGAAGGGGAAGCTGACATTTGTCTACCTGAGAGCAGAAATTCAGCCCAGTGTTTAGTTAAAGTGCACTAAACATTCACATGGTTCCTGCTCACTTAAATCAGCAATGCCTCCTGCTTATAAGCAGAACAACCAGCTGAGATATGAATGATCACAACTAGGAATGGTAAAGATCTTAGAGACAGCAGATGCATCAGCACAAGACAGTGGATAAAGTTTATGTGTATTCATAGATTCTAGGACTGGGAGGGACAATTGTGATCATCTAATCTGACCCATGTGAAACAGGTTATAAGACTTCCCTGAAACAATTTCTGTATGGAAGCTGAGGGGCTATTAGAAATGGAGTCCATAATTCAAAACATTATTAATAAAGCAACAAAAACCTCTTTAATGATAATGTTTTATTGCAATTTTTATAAAGTCTTAAAAACAATAACAAGCGATGCAGTGCTCCAGAGTTCCCAAAGTAAAATCTCATGGGGACCAGGGCCGGCTCCAGGCACCAGCGCAGGAAGAAGGTGCTTGGGGCGGCCAATGGAAAGCTGCAGCACATCCAGGTCTTCGGCGGCAATTCGGCGGCGGATCCCTCGGTCCCTCTCGGAGGGAAGGACCGGCCGCTGAATTGTCACCGAAGAATGAAATGGCGCAGTAGAGCTGCTGCCAAAGTGCCGCCGATCGCGGCTTTATCTTTTTTTTTTCTTCACCACTTGGGGCGGCAAAAAAGCTGGAGCCGTCCCTGATTGGGACATAATTTAATTTGGTGAAAATTGGCAGTATATTTCAATGGAGCTTCATCAATTTCCACCAGATGAGGAATCAATTCATTTGTCTTCCTTCCCGACATACTCCATTTGTTTCTGGAGAAAGAAAGAAAGAAAGAAAGAAAGAAAGAAAGAAAGAAAGCTCAGTAACTGATCCCAGTCTCTGAACACGGACAGATAAGGAGACATTACAAGGACAGCCCAGGTACAATGACTAGACAAATCCAGCCCCCTCGTGTAGAAAGGATTCCCTACCCGCTATACCCAGGCTCTCAGTGAGACTGCTATCTGCCCCAATGCTTGTGTGACCCTATAATGACAACCTGGGCATTCCTGCCCCAGGTGTGACATGGTGAACAAGCAGAATGGATTGGAGATCAGAGGCTTGTCAGGAGATACCTGATACTTTCACAGGTAGGGCTGGTGGACAAGTTTGTAAGTGGCAGGACTGCGTTAACAGGCTCACAACAATTCAAAATCTAACACATACACCATCACTTTGACAATACAGCATGCCTGATAACGCTGGGGTGGAGCCATGCCTGGAGAGTCACAGATGGAGAAATGAACGGGTCCGAGCTCTGTAGGGGATGGGTATAGTCACATTCATGCACCTGTCCCTGTGCTAGAAGCTTATATTCCCCTGGGCACTTACCATTAGTTATGTTGCTATCAGTTGCCTTTGGGGCATGCCTGCATCTCCTAACAGGACACATTCCCAGTAAGGTCACTACAGGTTTCCATGTCAGGTCCGTTTGCAGGGGCTGGTGTTTTCCCCTTCTAGACAGGACTACCAGCTAAGGGTGACAGCAGTTATGGCCTGCGCTCAGGACTGATCCCCTGGCCAAGGAATGGTTGTGTAAGAGCTGCTCATGCATCATACCAGGGTCTCAGCCTCTCATTCCCAAAGATTTCCTCCACAGTGCCAGGAGGGGAAGGACTTGCTGCACATGACCCACATGGCAACAAGCTGGCACGGTGCTGTTTGTCTGGGTTCTTGGCACCTACACGGGAAGGGACAGAATCCTAAATCCCCCAGGCATTTTCTTAGGCGCTGTGAAGCTTCCTGCTCTTTTTAGCTACTTCCAGCTTTACAGTTTCCATCCTGCCCAGCAAGGCTGCCCCATGGGGACCTGTGCCAGGCTGGTTTCCTAGGCCTGCTCTCCCCTTGACCTCAGGCACTTCTGCTGGATTAATCAGTTCTCCCTGAGGTTTATTGTACTTCATGAGTAGACTTCATCCTGGGGGAGGAGGATTCCCCAGGTTGTGGAAAATGTCACAGGGTTAATCTCCATGCACCTCTTCACAAATAGCAACCCTGCCTCTGAAGGAGTCAGCATTAAGCCCTAGAACAAGCACCACATTTAACCATAGCAGGTTACTGCGTGGGGGCTCGAGTCGGTTCTGGGTTGTAGTGTTGAAAGGAACCCCTAGATATTGAACCTGGCCCTGGTTGCTGCCGGCTCCACCTGGTAGAAGGGTTACATCAGTATAGATATATAATTCCTTAAGTATTACTACACATACCTTTAGCGATTATTATGACAACCATTGGGCTGCTAGTTCTTGGTCAAGACCTCCCACGCTGCCTTCAGTGAACTATTATGTAGATATCCAGCTCAGTAGATCCTTGTAAACCCTATTCACTGCCTTTTGAAAATTGTTCTCAGGCGCCTAAACTCTTTAACCAATGAACATGCTTTAACCACACCTGTCAAGGCTGCTTCCCCACTTTGAACTTTAGGGTACAAATGTGGGGGCCTGCATGAAAACTTCTAAGCTTAACTACCAGCTTAGATATGGTCCACTGCCACCACTCCCAAAGCTAATTCCCTTCCCTGAGTAGCCTTGAGAGACTCTGAAATAGTTTTTTTCTAATATCCAACCGAGACCTCCCGCACTGAGACTTGAGACCATTGCTTCTTGTTCTGATACAGGTGCTTTTTAAAAAAAAAATTCTTAGTAATTGGACAGATACAGTTTTCCTATATTCAGATTCTTTTTACATTAAAGAAAAGAAAGAATTATTCTGTATGATTTCCTCACATAGGGCCCAATTCTTTCTCCACTTAATCATAGAATCATAAAAGATTGGGGTTGGAAAAGACCTCAGGAGGTCATCTAGTTCAGCCCCCTGCTGAAAGCAGGACCAACACCAACTAAATCATCCCAGCCAGGGCTTTGTCAAGCCGGGCCTTAAAAACCTCTAACGATGGAGATTCCACCACATCCCTAGGTAACACATTCCAGTGCTTCATCACCATCCTAGTGAAATAGTGTTTAATAATATCCAACCTAGACCTCCCCCACTGCAACTTGAGACCATTACTTCTTGTTCTGTCATCTGCCACCACTGAGAACAGTCGAGCTCCATCCTCTTTGGAACCCCCCTTCAGGTAGCTGAAGGCTGCTATAAAATCCCCCTTCACTTTTCTCTTCTGTAGACTAAATAAGTCCAGTTCCCTCAGCCTCTCCTCGTAAGTCATGTACCCCAGCCCCCTAATCATTTTTGTTGCCCTCCGCTGGATTCTCTCCAATTTCTCCACATCCTTTCTGTAGTGGGAGAAACCAAAACTGGACACAATACTCCAGATGTGGCCTCACCAGTGCTGAATAGAGGGGAATAATCACTTCCCTCGATCTGCTGGCAATGCCCCTACTAATGCAGCCCAATATGCCATTAGCCTTCTTGGCAACAAGGGCACACTGTTGACTCATATCCAGCTTCCCGTCCACTTTAATACCGAGATCTTTTTCTACAGAACTGCTGCTTAGCCAGTCGGTCCCCAGCCTGTAGAGGTGCATGGGATTCTTCTGTCCTATGTGCAGGACTCTGCACTTGTCCTGGTTGAACCTCATCACATTTCTTTTGGTCTAATCCTCCAATTTGGCTAGATCCCTCTGGACCCCGTCCCTACACTGCAGCACATCTACCTCTCTGTAGTGTCTTATGATTTCCTCATTTGTCATCTGCGAACTTGCGGAGGGTGCAATCCATCCCATCATCCAGATCATTAATGGAGATGATGAAAAAAATGGCACCTGGGCTGACCCCTGGGGCACTCCAATTGACACCGGCTGCCAACTAGACATCGAGCCGTTGATCACTACCCGTTGAGCCTGACAATCTAGCCAGCTTTCTATCCACCTTATAGTCCATTCATCCAATCCATACTTCTTTAACTTGCTGGCAAAAATACTGTGTATCAAAACCTTTGCAAAGTCAAGATATATCACATCCACCACTTTCCCCATATCCACAGAGCCTGTTATCTCATCATAGAAGGCAATGGTCAGGCATGACTTGCCCTTGGTGAATCCATGTTGACTGTTCCCGATCACCTTTCTGTCCTCCAAGTGCTTCAAAATGCATTCCTTGAGGACCTGCTCCATGATTTTGCTGGGGACTGAAGTGTGGCTGTAGTTCCCCAGGTTCTCTTTCTTCCCTTTTTAAAATATGGGCACTATATTTGCCTTTTTCCAATAGTCTGGGATCTCCCCCAGTCACCACGAGTTTTCAAAGATAATGACCAATGGCTCTGCAATCACATCAGCCAACTCCCTCAGCACCCTTGGATTCATTAGATCTGAACCCATGGACTTGTGCATGTCCAGCTTTTCTAAATAGTCCTTAACCTGTTCTTTCACCACTGAGGGCTGGTCACCTCCTCCCCATACTGTGCTGCCCAGTGCAGCAGTGTGGGAGCTGCCTTTGTCTGTGAAGACTGAGGCAAAAAAAGTACTGAGTACTTCAGCTTTTTCCACATCTGTCACTAGGTTGCCTCCCCCATTCAGTAAGGGTCCCACACTTTCCCTGACCTTCTTCTTGTTGCTAAAATACCTGTAGAAACTCTTCTTGTTACCCTTCATATTCCTTGCTAGCTGCAAGTCCAATTGTGTTTTGGCCTTCCTGATTACACCCCTGCATGGTCGAGCAATACTCTTATACTCCTCCCTAGTCATCTGTCCAAGTTTTCATTTCTTGTAAGCTTCTCTTATGTGTTTAAGCTCACAGAAGTTTTCACGGTTAAGCCAAGCTGGTCACCTGCCATATTTGCTGTTCTTTTTGCACATTGGGATGGTTTGTTCCTGCACCCTCAATAAGGTTTCTTTAAAATACAGACATCTTAAGTTAAGTGAAAACTAACTTAAGTTAGTGAAAAAACTCACATTGGCTTCAGTGGACACTGACTGGATCAGGCACATAATGACTGATCAAATAAAGTGTGGGGAAATGGTTTTTTTCTGTGAATTTTTCCAAAGGTTTCTACAACAGAACTGACAGAATTTTAACAACAAAAAGCATAGGGAAGAAAAAGTCCCTGACTGTTTGTAAGGCAGCCCTGTGAACCTGCTAGTACAGCAATGCCATAGGAGTTAGGTTATCCGTAATTAAGGTTTTTGGGTGAACAAAGAGGGGAACATGAGAATCAGTACAACTGGTTTTAATCAAAGAGAGGAGTATTGTGCTGAACAGTTTGCATAGCAGAATCATTTACTGTTCAGATTGTATTGAACTGACAGTAGAATGCTGGAATATCAGGTATGGAGGATGGTGCTTTTCTGATAGTTCACCAGAAAATCTCATGTACCATTTAGAACAGAGTTAAGCAAAGATATGGGGGGCACTTGCAAGAAAAAATATATTGGAACTGCCCCCCAAAGTATGATGCTCTTAACAAAATGCCTTAGGAAAAGCAGTAAATAGCTTTGTACTTACATATTCAGCTTGAAAGGAAGCTTAGTCTCTAGCTCTGTCTACAGCCTCCAGTGACTGTCCAGTTAATAGACAACTATGGAAAACTAGGGAGAAAGAGCTCCTACCACATGCAGGCTATATCCTGGGCATGGTGTGTAAGCAAGACAGATGTTCAATATAAAAAGGAGGCGAGTCTGGTCTTGTTTACACTGGTGCGGCACCAGGGGAAGTTGACATTTGTCTACATGAGAACAGAAATTCAGCCCAATGTTTAGATGAAGTGAACTAAACTGTCATATGATTCCTGGGCATTTAAATCAGTAGCGCCTCCTGCTTATAAGTGGAACAATTAGCTGAGACCTGAATGATCACTACCAGGCATAGCACAGATCTCAGACCTAGTCGATGCATCAGCACAAGCCAGTGGAAAAATGCAGATCTGTGGGCTCAATATATGTCCCACCTGTATGAAGCTGCTACCCCTCTTCTCTCCTCCTCTTCCCCCCACACCTCTCCATGACCTGACCTGGCCTACCTCTCACAGTTCTGTGTCTCAAGGCAACAGCCAGGTGAAAATGTGTTTCACACACAGGGAGAGCAGGAGAATGGGTCAGCAGTGACCCCGAACCCTGCGGTGGTCAGGGACCCTGTCAGTGAACCAGGATTTTGGGGGCCTGCTGCTCTGAGGCATCTGAGCCCCACTCTATGCTCCTCCATGTCATTCAGGTTTTGGGTGCCCCTCCCCTTTAGGGGGTGAGTCCCACTTTTTGCCCCTCCACGTGTTTCCCACCATCTGGTTGGGCCCTGCCCCTCTGGGGATGTCTGAGCTCCAATCTGTATTGTCCCTGTGTGAACCAGCCTCTGTGAGACCACGAAAAGAAAAAAAAAATCTGTATTTTCATTTCTCTACATAAATGGCTAAAAAAAAAATTGTGTGTGTATGTGTTGATATAGTACTGAGGAATGACAATGAATTGCCACTATGAATGATGATGGTCATTGGGCTAGGGTAAGTGCATGGAGTCGACTCCATAACCTGTTGGCTAGGGTGCACAAATAGGGTGTTGTAAGCCCCAGTTCATGTTCCTGTGCCAAGGACTAATATAATTAGTTATACAGAGTGGAACAGCTTCAATAGGAGAGATTGAAGACTCCCCCCCTCAGCCACAAACACCTCAGAAATATCTCATAGGATAGGATACTTTTCTCTAATATAGGAGCCCCAAGTTCAGCTCCCTTCTTTGCATCTGGAGTACGAGGGAATACAACCTGTGTGTCCCACCAGAGCACCCACTGTGCCAGAAGTTGCAAAGAGAGTGCCACCACCTTCTCCTACAGGCATTTTGTGAATCTAGCCCACCATTGCTTCTGTTGTAGTTCACAAAATGGAAACAAAAAATTTCAAGTTGGGCACAACAAATCATTTAATTTGATCAGACTCCAAACGGTTTCAGTTTTTTGATTGGTTGAATATGTAGAAAAATTAGTTTTTGCTTTGACTTGAAATTTAACTCTTTTTCAATTTTTTGGAATTGCCAGTGAATGAAAAAATCCATTATTTGCCCAGCTCTAGTTACAGAAAAGGTAAAATTGAGTAAATAGTTCCAAACGAATTCTGTGAATATGCAGTTCAATATTTAAATGGATTTTAAACACAAAATACACATAGAAATGTATGACACCCGTTGTGTTTTATTGCTGCATAATTAACACACAATTGAATTGCATTAATTACTGAGATCTTTAGACTATTATATAAGGGGAAAGAATTCCAGGGAAATGGATTATTCATTCATGTATGTGTCAGTCAACACACCTGTATTTACTTACTGTATATTGATTTGTGCAAACATCTTTGAGCAGTACCTAAGGAACAGATATTTCATCTAATTTTTCAATATAGTTGGGCTGTCACAGTCACTTCTGTGACAAAGTGAGGCTTTTCTGTAACATGCCTCAGTTTCCTTATGTACTTTGTATTGCTACCCAGTGGATACAAAAGTGTTAAATCTGCTGTTTTGGGCAGAGCAAGAGACATGTGGTGTTGGGGTAGCTGTCTGGGGTGGAATGAATGGGTCACTGACGACTGGCTGAAATCAGTCCAGATCATTGGAGAATCTAAAAACACAAAGGAAACCCCAAGAATCGAGTAATTGACATGTATTTATGGGGCTCTCCAACAAGTGGAATTTGTGAATTGCAATTAGACAATGGACCGACAGGTGTCAGGAATAAGGGATGACTTTTGGAAGAGACTCAGCAGCTCTCACCTGAGACTGACATAGAGTCAGAGCTGGGTAGAACACTGGCTTGGCAAGAATGAACACTTATTTCTCTGTGCTAACCGAAGGACTTCCCCTGACTGGGTTCCAGTTGAATAATAAACACTGCTCCATTTTGAAAATGCTGCCTGGTGCCACTGCAAATACATACTTTGGTCCCTGAAAAGTGTTAAAGTCTCTGACCAAGCGTCTACCTCAGTCAGACCTGCTTTGCAGAGCTCTTGGTGTGAAACAGGAGTACAAGAGCCCAGCTGCTCAGTCTTGGAAGTGTTAAGGCTGCATAGAAGAGTTGGACCTTTTAGGGGTCTGGCACACTGAAAGGGCAGCTCCAAGGGACTGTTTAAAAGCACCCGATCTGTGGATCTGTGGTAGCTTTATTTCTTAATTCCTAGTAACTGGATAGACACAGTATTACTACATTCACATTATTTTACACTAAAGTCAAAGAAAGATTTATTCTCTCTGATTTCCTCACTTGGGAGCCAAATCATTCTCCATCCAAAGCAACAAAAAGACTCACATTGAGTTCAGTGGGCACTGACTGGATCAGGCACATAATGACTGAGCAAACAGTGTGAGAAAAGGTTCTTTCTGTGCATTTTCCCAAAGGTTTCTACAGCAGAGCTGACAGAATTTAAAGAACAAAAAAGTATAGGGAAGAGAGAACCTGTGACTGTTTGTAAGGCAGCTCTGTGAACCTGCTAGCCAAGCCATGCCTTAGGAGTTAGGTCAGCAGTAATTAAGGGTTTTCAGAAAGAACGAGGAGTACTTGTGGCACCTTAGAGACTAACAAATTTATTTGGGCATAAGCTTTCGTGGGCTAAAACCCACTTCATCAGATGCATGCAGTGGAAAATACAGTAGGAAGATATATATATATATACACAGAGAACATGAAAAAATGAGTGTTGCCATTTCAACTCTAATGAGACTAATCAATTAAGGTGTCCAACCGGTTCTAAAAGGGCTTTTAAATTTAAAGTGGCACCTTAGGCGCTGACTCAGTGAGCTCCGGCAGCTCCCCGCCCTGCCCCCGTCCCCAGCTCACCTCCGCTCTGCCTCCTCCTCCTCCCCTGAACGCTCTGCCCCACTTCTCCTCCCCTGAACGCTCCACCCCACTTCTCCCTCCCCCTTCCCGCGAATCAGCTGTTCATACGGGAAGCCTGGGAGGGCTGAGAAGCAAGCAGCGGCTTCTCGCTCAGGCCCAGGGAGCTGGAGACAGAGTGGAGGTGAGCTGGGGCGGGGGGCACGAGGAGGGCCGCCCGCGCCATGGAAGGTAACCCCCTGTTCCCCCCCAGCTACTCTACCCCACCCCTAGGAGCCAGAGGGACCTGCTGGATGCTTCCCGGGAGCCGCCCCAGGTAAACACCGCCGGGACACCCCACCTCGCCCCCCGGCAGGTCCCTCTGGCTCTTAGGGGTGGGGTGGGGCGGGGCGGAGGCTGGAGCCGGGCCACGCCGCTCAGCT
>NW_020674691.1:10559-21108 GCF_002925995.2 Terrapene triunguis
GAGCCGAGCTGGGGAGGCTCTAGGCAGCGGGCTGCAAGCTCGGCCTGACCCGCTGCTCCAGCCAAGCGGCGTGGCCCAGCTCCAGCCGAGCGGCGTGGCTGTAGTGCCGCCAGCCACCAGTACTCCATGTGGTGCATGGTGGTGGCGGCCTGGCCCGGCTCCAGCTGAGCGGCGCGGCTGTAGCGCCACCAGCCACCTCCAG
Organism: Terrapene triunguis; assembly: GCF_002925995.2. NCBI lineage: Eukaryota > Metazoa > Chordata > Testudines > Emydidae > Terrapene > Terrapene triunguis. The sequence continues at coordinate 10,762 of NW_020674691.1, forward strand.
GCAGCGTAGTAAGGGGGCAGGGAGCGGGGGGGGGGTTGGATAGAGGGCAGGGGAGTTCGGGGTGGTGGTCGAGGGGTGGATAGGGGTCGGGGTGGTCAGAGGGTGGGGAATGGGGGACTGAATGGGGGCAAGGGTCCCGGGGGGGCAGTCAGGAAGGAGCAGGGGTTGGACGGGGCGGTGGGAGGCAGTCAGGGGCAGGGGTTCATGGGGCAGTCAGGGACAGAGAGAAGGGGTGGTTGGATGGTGCAGAGATCCCGGGGGGCATCAAGGAACGCGGGGGGTTGGATAGGGCAGGAGTCCCGGGGGGCGGGGGCGGGCCACGACCCCCTCGTGGGGTGAGGAGGAAACCCGTTGTTAAGATTTTGGAAGCTCATCACTGGGTAGATGTACAGGTGAATGAGCCTCTGATGGTGTGGCTGATGTGATTAGGTCCTATGATGGTGTCCCTAGAATAGATATGTGGACAGAGTTGGCAACGGGCTTTCTTGCAAGGATAGGTTCCTGGATTAGTGTTTTTGTTGTATGGTGTGTGGTTGCTGGTGAATATTTGCTTCAGGTTTGGGGGCTGTCTGTAAGCGAGGACTGGCCTGTCTCCCAAGATCTGTGAGAGTGAGGGATTGTCCTTCAGGATAGTGGACAAAGGGAGAACATGAGGATCACTACCACCTTAGGAGTATTGTGCTGAACAGTTTGTGTAGTTGAGTCATTGTATTGAACTGACAGAGTAGAATGCTGGACTATCAGGTTGGGAGGATGATGCTTCTCTGATAGTTCACCCCAAATTCCCATGTTCCATTTAGAACAGAGTTAAGCAATTACATGGGGGGATGGACTTGCAAGAAAAACCCTATTGGAACTGCCTCCCAAAGTATGACACTCTTAATAAATAAGCTTTAACAAAATGCCTTAGGAAAAGTAGTAAATTGTTCTGTACTCACATATTGAGCTTGAAGGGAACCTTAGCCTCTAGCTCCTTATACAACCTCCAATGACCATGCAGTTAACAGACACCTTTAGAAAACTAGAGAGAAAGAGGTGATGCCACATGCAGGCAGTGTCCTGGGAATGGTGTTTAAGTAAGAACAGATGTTCAATATGAAAAGGAGGCAATTCTGCTCTTGTTTACACTGCTGTAACAGAAGGGGAAGCTGACATTTGTCTACCTGAGAGCAGAAATTCAGCCCAGTGTTTAGTTAAAGTGCACTAAACATTCACATGGTTCCTGCTCACTTAAATCAGCAATGCCTCCTGCTTATAAGCAGAACAACCAGCTGAGATATGAATGATCACAACTAGGAATGGTAAAGATCTTAGAGACAGCAGATGCATCAGCACAAGACAGTGGATAAAGTTTATGTGTATTCATAGATTCTAGGACTGGGAGGGACAATTGTGATCATCTAATCTGACCCATGTGAAACAGGTTATAAGACTTCCCTGAAACAATTTCTGTATGGAAGCTGAGGGGCTATTAGAAATGGAGTCCATAATTCAAAACATTATTAATAAAGCAACAAAAACCTCTTTAATGATAATGTTTTATTGCAATTTTTATAAAGTCTTAAAAACAATAACAAGCGATGCAGTGCTCCAGAGTTCCCAAAGTAAAATCTCATGGGGACCAGGGCCGGCTCCAGGCACCAGCGCAGGAAGAAGGTGCTTGGGGCGGCCAATGGAAAGCTGCAGCACATCCAGGTCTTCGGCGGCAATTCGGCGGCGGATCCCTCGGTCCCTCTCGGAGGGAAGGACCGGCCGCTGAATTGTCACCGAAGAATGAAATGGCGCAGTAGAGCTGCTGCCAAAGTGCCGCCGATCGCGGCTTTATCTTTTTTTTTTCTTCACCACTTGGGGCGGCAAAAAAGCTGGAGCCGTCCCTGATTGGGACATAATTTAATTTGGTGAAAATTGGCAGTATATTTCAATGGAGCTTCATCAATTTCCACCAGATGAGGAATCAATTCATTTGTCTTCCTTCCCGACATACTCCATTTGTTTCTGGAGAAAGAAAGAAAGAAAGAAAGAAAGAAAGAAAGAAAGAAAGCTCAGTAACTGATCCCAGTCTCTGAACACGGACAGATAAGGAGACATTACAAGGACAGCCCAGGTACAATGACTAGACAAATCCAGCCCCCTCGTGTAGAAAGGATTCCCTACCCGCTATACCCAGGCTCTCAGTGAGACTGCTATCTGCCCCAATGCTTGTGTGACCCTATAATGACAACCTGGGCATTCCTGCCCCAGGTGTGACATGGTGAACAAGCAGAATGGATTGGAGATCAGAGGCTTGTCAGGAGATACCTGATACTTTCACAGGTAGGGCTGGTGGACAAGTTTGTAAGTGGCAGGACTGCGTTAACAGGCTCACAACAATTCAAAATCTAACACATACACCATCACTTTGACAATACAGCATGCCTGATAACGCTGGGGTGGAGCCATGCCTGGAGAGTCACAGATGGAGAAATGAACGGGTCCGAGCTCTGTAGGGGATGGGTATAGTCACATTCATGCACCTGTCCCTGTGCTAGAAGCTTATATTCCCCTGGGCACTTACCATTAGTTATGTTGCTATCAGTTGCCTTTGGGGCATGCCTGCATCTCCTAACAGGACACATTCCCAGTAAGGTCACTACAGGTTTCCATGTCAGGTCCGTTTGCAGGGGCTGGTGTTTTCCCCTTCTAGACAGGACTACCAGCTAAGGGTGACAGCAGTTATGGCCTGCGCTCAGGACTGATCCCCTGGCCAAGGAATGGTTGTGTAAGAGCTGCTCATGCATCATACCAGGGTCTCAGCCTCTCATTCCCAAAGATTTCCTCCACAGTGCCAGGAGGGGAAGGACTTGCTGCACATGACCCACATGGCAACAAGCTGGCACGGTGCTGTTTGTCTGGGTTCTTGGCACCTACACGGGAAGGGACAGAATCCTAAATCCCCCAGGCATTTTCTTAGGCGCTGTGAAGCTTCCTGCTCTTTTTAGCTACTTCCAGCTTTACAGTTTCCATCCTGCCCAGCAAGGCTGCCCCATGGGGACCTGTGCCAGGCTGGTTTCCTAGGCCTGCTCTCCCCTTGACCTCAGGCACTTCTGCTGGATTAATCAGTTCTCCCTGAGGTTTATTGTACTTCATGAGTAGACTTCATCCTGGGGGAGGAGGATTCCCCAGGTTGTGGAAAATGTCACAGGGTTAATCTCCATGCACCTCTTCACAAATAGCAACCCTGCCTCTGAAGGAGTCAGCATTAAGCCCTAGAACAAGCACCACATTTAACCATAGCAGGTTACTGCGTGGGGGCTCGAGTCGGTTCTGGGTTGTAGTGTTGAAAGGAACCCCTAGATATTGAACCTGGCCCTGGTTGCTGCCGGCTCCACCTGGTAGAAGGGTTACATCAGTATAGATATATAATTCCTTAAGTATTACTACACATACCTTTAGCGATTATTATGACAACCATTGGGCTGCTAGTTCTTGGTCAAGACCTCCCACGCTGCCTTCAGTGAACTATTATGTAGATATCCAGCTCAGTAGATCCTTGTAAACCCTATTCACTGCCTTTTGAAAATTGTTCTCAGGCGCCTAAACTCTTTAACCAATGAACATGCTTTAACCACACCTGTCAAGGCTGCTTCCCCACTTTGAACTTTAGGGTACAAATGTGGGGGCCTGCATGAAAACTTCTAAGCTTAACTACCAGCTTAGATATGGTCCACTGCCACCACTCCCAAAGCTAATTCCCTTCCCTGAGTAGCCTTGAGAGACTCTGAAATAGTTTTTTTCTAATATCCAACCGAGACCTCCCGCACTGAGACTTGAGACCATTGCTTCTTGTTCTGATACAGGTGCTTTTTAAAAAAAAAATTCTTAGTAATTGGACAGATACAGTTTTCCTATATTCAGATTCTTTTTACATTAAAGAAAAGAAAGAATTATTCTGTATGATTTCCTCACATAGGGCCCAATTCTTTCTCCACTTAATCATAGAATCATAAAAGATTGGGGTTGGAAAAGACCTCAGGAGGTCATCTAGTTCAGCCCCCTGCTGAAAGCAGGACCAACACCAACTAAATCATCCCAGCCAGGGCTTTGTCAAGCCGGGCCTTAAAAACCTCTAACGATGGAGATTCCACCACATCCCTAGGTAACACATTCCAGTGCTTCATCACCATCCTAGTGAAATAGTGTTTAATAATATCCAACCTAGACCTCCCCCACTGCAACTTGAGACCATTACTTCTTGTTCTGTCATCTGCCACCACTGAGAACAGTCGAGCTCCATCCTCTTTGGAACCCCCCTTCAGGTAGCTGAAGGCTGCTATAAAATCCCCCTTCACTTTTCTCTTCTGTAGACTAAATAAGTCCAGTTCCCTCAGCCTCTCCTCGTAAGTCATGTACCCCAGCCCCCTAATCATTTTTGTTGCCCTCCGCTGGATTCTCTCCAATTTCTCCACATCCTTTCTGTAGTGGGAGAAACCAAAACTGGACACAATACTCCAGATGTGGCCTCACCAGTGCTGAATAGAGGGGAATAATCACTTCCCTCGATCTGCTGGCAATGCCCCTACTAATGCAGCCCAATATGCCATTAGCCTTCTTGGCAACAAGGGCACACTGTTGACTCATATCCAGCTTCCCGTCCACTTTAATACCGAGATCTTTTTCTACAGAACTGCTGCTTAGCCAGTCGGTCCCCAGCCTGTAGAGGTGCATGGGATTCTTCTGTCCTATGTGCAGGACTCTGCACTTGTCCTGGTTGAACCTCATCACATTTCTTTTGGTCTAATCCTCCAATTTGGCTAGATCCCTCTGGACCCCGTCCCTACACTGCAGCACATCTACCTCTCTGTAGTGTCTTATGATTTCCTCATTTGTCATCTGCGAACTTGCGGAGGGTGCAATCCATCCCATCATCCAGATCATTAATGGAGATGATGAAAAAAATGGCACCTGGGCTGACCCCTGGGGCACTCCAATTGACACCGGCTGCCAACTAGACATCGAGCCGTTGATCACTACCCGTTGAGCCTGACAATCTAGCCAGCTTTCTATCCACCTTATAGTCCATTCATCCAATCCATACTTCTTTAACTTGCTGGCAAAAATACTGTGTATCAAAACCTTTGCAAAGTCAAGATATATCACATCCACCACTTTCCCCATATCCACAGAGCCTGTTATCTCATCATAGAAGGCAATGGTCAGGCATGACTTGCCCTTGGTGAATCCATGTTGACTGTTCCCGATCACCTTTCTGTCCTCCAAGTGCTTCAAAATGCATTCCTTGAGGACCTGCTCCATGATTTTGCTGGGGACTGAAGTGTGGCTGTAGTTCCCCAGGTTCTCTTTCTTCCCTTTTTAAAATATGGGCACTATATTTGCCTTTTTCCAATAGTCTGGGATCTCCCCCAGTCACCACGAGTTTTCAAAGATAATGACCAATGGCTCTGCAATCACATCAGCCAACTCCCTCAGCACCCTTGGATTCATTAGATCTGAACCCATGGACTTGTGCATGTCCAGCTTTTCTAAATAGTCCTTAACCTGTTCTTTCACCACTGAGGGCTGGTCACCTCCTCCCCATACTGTGCTGCCCAGTGCAGCAGTGTGGGAGCTGCCTTTGTCTGTGAAGACTGAGGCAAAAAAAGTACTGAGTACTTCAGCTTTTTCCACATCTGTCACTAGGTTGCCTCCCCCATTCAGTAAGGGTCCCACACTTTCCCTGACCTTCTTCTTGTTGCTAAAATACCTGTAGAAACTCTTCTTGTTACCCTTCATATTCCTTGCTAGCTGCAAGTCCAATTGTGTTTTGGCCTTCCTGATTACACCCCTGCATGGTCGAGCAATACTCTTATACTCCTCCCTAGTCATCTGTCCAAGTTTTCATTTCTTGTAAGCTTCTCTTATGTGTTTAAGCTCACAGAAGTTTTCACGGTTAAGCCAAGCTGGTCACCTGCCATATTTGCTGTTCTTTTTGCACATTGGGATGGTTTGTTCCTGCACCCTCAATAAGGTTTCTTTAAAATACAGACATCTTAAGTTAAGTGAAAACTAACTTAAGTTAGTGAAAAAACTCACATTGGCTTCAGTGGACACTGACTGGATCAGGCACATAATGACTGATCAAATAAAGTGTGGGGAAATGGTTTTTTTCTGTGAATTTTTCCAAAGGTTTCTACAACAGAACTGACAGAATTTTAACAACAAAAAGCATAGGGAAGAAAAAGTCCCTGACTGTTTGTAAGGCAGCCCTGTGAACCTGCTAGTACAGCAATGCCATAGGAGTTAGGTTATCCGTAATTAAGGTTTTTGGGTGAACAAAGAGGGGAACATGAGAATCAGTACAACTGGTTTTAATCAAAGAGAGGAGTATTGTGCTGAACAGTTTGCATAGCAGAATCATTTACTGTTCAGATTGTATTGAACTGACAGTAGAATGCTGGAATATCAGGTATGGAGGATGGTGCTTTTCTGATAGTTCACCAGAAAATCTCATGTACCATTTAGAACAGAGTTAAGCAAAGATATGGGGGGCACTTGCAAGAAAAAATATATTGGAACTGCCCCCCAAAGTATGATGCTCTTAACAAAATGCCTTAGGAAAAGCAGTAAATAGCTTTGTACTTACATATTCAGCTTGAAAGGAAGCTTAGTCTCTAGCTCTGTCTACAGCCTCCAGTGACTGTCCAGTTAATAGACAACTATGGAAAACTAGGGAGAAAGAGCTCCTACCACATGCAGGCTATATCCTGGGCATGGTGTGTAAGCAAGACAGATGTTCAATATAAAAAGGAGGCGAGTCTGGTCTTGTTTACACTGGTGCGGCACCAGGGGAAGTTGACATTTGTCTACATGAGAACAGAAATTCAGCCCAATGTTTAGATGAAGTGAACTAAACTGTCATATGATTCCTGGGCATTTAAATCAGTAGCGCCTCCTGCTTATAAGTGGAACAATTAGCTGAGACCTGAATGATCACTACCAGGCATAGCACAGATCTCAGACCTAGTCGATGCATCAGCACAAGCCAGTGGAAAAATGCAGATCTGTGGGCTCAATATATGTCCCACCTGTATGAAGCTGCTACCCCTCTTCTCTCCTCCTCTTCCCCCCACACCTCTCCATGACCTGACCTGGCCTACCTCTCACAGTTCTGTGTCTCAAGGCAACAGCCAGGTGAAAATGTGTTTCACACACAGGGAGAGCAGGAGAATGGGTCAGCAGTGACCCCGAACCCTGCGGTGGTCAGGGACCCTGTCAGTGAACCAGGATTTTGGGGGCCTGCTGCTCTGAGGCATCTGAGCCCCACTCTATGCTCCTCCATGTCATTCAGGTTTTGGGTGCCCCTCCCCTTTAGGGGGTGAGTCCCACTTTTTGCCCCTCCACGTGTTTCCCACCATCTGGTTGGGCCCTGCCCCTCTGGGGATGTCTGAGCTCCAATCTGTATTGTCCCTGTGTGAACCAGCCTCTGTGAGACCACGAAAAGAAAAAAAAAATCTGTATTTTCATTTCTCTACATAAATGGCTAAAAAAAAAATTGTGTGTGTATGTGTTGATATAGTACTGAGGAATGACAATGAATTGCCACTATGAATGATGATGGTCATTGGGCTAGGGTAAGTGCATGGAGTCGACTCCATAACCTGTTGGCTAGGGTGCACAAATAGGGTGTTGTAAGCCCCAGTTCATGTTCCTGTGCCAAGGACTAATATAATTAGTTATACAGAGTGGAACAGCTTCAATAGGAGAGATTGAAGACTCCCCCCCTCAGCCACAAACACCTCAGAAATATCTCATAGGATAGGATACTTTTCTCTAATATAGGAGCCCCAAGTTCAGCTCCCTTCTTTGCATCTGGAGTACGAGGGAATACAACCTGTGTGTCCCACCAGAGCACCCACTGTGCCAGAAGTTGCAAAGAGAGTGCCACCACCTTCTCCTACAGGCATTTTGTGAATCTAGCCCACCATTGCTTCTGTTGTAGTTCACAAAATGGAAACAAAAAATTTCAAGTTGGGCACAACAAATCATTTAATTTGATCAGACTCCAAACGGTTTCAGTTTTTTGATTGGTTGAATATGTAGAAAAATTAGTTTTTGCTTTGACTTGAAATTTAACTCTTTTTCAATTTTTTGGAATTGCCAGTGAATGAAAAAATCCATTATTTGCCCAGCTCTAGTTACAGAAAAGGTAAAATTGAGTAAATAGTTCCAAACGAATTCTGTGAATATGCAGTTCAATATTTAAATGGATTTTAAACACAAAATACACATAGAAATGTATGACACCCGTTGTGTTTTATTGCTGCATAATTAACACACAATTGAATTGCATTAATTACTGAGATCTTTAGACTATTATATAAGGGGAAAGAATTCCAGGGAAATGGATTATTCATTCATGTATGTGTCAGTCAACACACCTGTATTTACTTACTGTATATTGATTTGTGCAAACATCTTTGAGCAGTACCTAAGGAACAGATATTTCATCTAATTTTTCAATATAGTTGGGCTGTCACAGTCACTTCTGTGACAAAGTGAGGCTTTTCTGTAACATGCCTCAGTTTCCTTATGTACTTTGTATTGCTACCCAGTGGATACAAAAGTGTTAAATCTGCTGTTTTGGGCAGAGCAAGAGACATGTGGTGTTGGGGTAGCTGTCTGGGGTGGAATGAATGGGTCACTGACGACTGGCTGAAATCAGTCCAGATCATTGGAGAATCTAAAAACACAAAGGAAACCCCAAGAATCGAGTAATTGACATGTATTTATGGGGCTCTCCAACAAGTGGAATTTGTGAATTGCAATTAGACAATGGACCGACAGGTGTCAGGAATAAGGGATGACTTTTGGAAGAGACTCAGCAGCTCTCACCTGAGACTGACATAGAGTCAGAGCTGGGTAGAACACTGGCTTGGCAAGAATGAACACTTATTTCTCTGTGCTAACCGAAGGACTTCCCCTGACTGGGTTCCAGTTGAATAATAAACACTGCTCCATTTTGAAAATGCTGCCTGGTGCCACTGCAAATACATACTTTGGTCCCTGAAAAGTGTTAAAGTCTCTGACCAAGCGTCTACCTCAGTCAGACCTGCTTTGCAGAGCTCTTGGTGTGAAACAGGAGTACAAGAGCCCAGCTGCTCAGTCTTGGAAGTGTTAAGGCTGCATAGAAGAGTTGGACCTTTTAGGGGTCTGGCACACTGAAAGGGCAGCTCCAAGGGACTGTTTAAAAGCACCCGATCTGTGGATCTGTGGTAGCTTTATTTCTTAATTCCTAGTAACTGGATAGACACAGTATTACTACATTCACATTATTTTACACTAAAGTCAAAGAAAGATTTATTCTCTCTGATTTCCTCACTTGGGAGCCAAATCATTCTCCATCCAAAGCAACAAAAAGACTCACATTGAGTTCAGTGGGCACTGACTGGATCAGGCACATAATGACTGAGCAAACAGTGTGAGAAAAGGTTCTTTCTGTGCATTTTCCCAAAGGTTTCTACAGCAGAGCTGACAGAATTTAAAGAACAAAAAAGTATAGGGAAGAGAGAACCTGTGACTGTTTGTAAGGCAGCTCTGTGAACCTGCTAGCCAAGCCATGCCTTAGGAGTTAGGTCAGCAGTAATTAAGGGTTTTCAGAAAGAACGAGGAGTACTTGTGGCACCTTAGAGACTAACAAATTTATTTGGGCATAAGCTTTCGTGGGCTAAAACCCACTTCATCAGATGCATGCAGTGGAAAATACAGTAGGAAGATATATATATATATACACAGAGAACATGAAAAAATGAGTGTTGCCATTTCAACTCTAATGAGACTAATCAATTAAGGTGTCCAACCGGTTCTAAAAGGGCTTTTAAATTTAAAGTGGCACCTTAGGCGCTGACTCAGTGAGCTCCGGCAGCTCCCCGCCCTGCCCCCGTCCCCAGCTCACCTCCGCTCTGCCTCCTCCTCCTCCCCTGAACGCTCTGCCCCACTTCTCCTCCCCTGAACGCTCCACCCCACTTCTCCCTCCCCCTTCCCGCGAATCAGCTGTTCATACGGGAAGCCTGGGAGGGCTGAGAAGCAAGCAGCGGCTTCTCGCTCAGGCCCAGGGAGCTGGAGACAGAGTGGAGGTGAGCTGGGGCGGGGGGCACGAGGAGGGCCGCCCGCGCCATGGAAGGTAACCCCCTGTTCCCCCCCAGCTACTCTACCCCACCCCTAGGAGCCAGAGGGACCTGCTGGATGCTTCCCGGGAGCCGCCCCAGGTAAACACCGCCGGGACACCCCACCTCGCCCCCCGGCAGGTCCCTCTGGCTCTTAGGGGTGGGGTGGGGCGGGGCGGAGGCTGGAGCCGGGCCACGCCGCTCAGCT
>NW_020674692.1:0-1053 GCF_002925995.2 Terrapene triunguis
GTCCTACACTGTGAGAAACCCAAAAGGCTGGTCAGAACCGGAGAGAATGAAGCAGCAAAACTGAAACTGACCAGCCTAACTGGAGAGTGAAACAGCAAAGGGGAAAGAAAAAGCAGCAGAGCCTTTGATTTTTAAAGCCTTTAAACGCACAAAAAGGATTTTGCAAGTGTCCCTTCTCCCCCGCCTGCTCCAAGCTTTCAGAGCAGCGACACCCGGGCTGTAGCAGGTGGGAACACCCCACCTGATCGCCCCCCTCCCCGGGGCACGGCTGGAGTCACTGCGACTCTCAGGCAGACCCACAGCCCGAGCAGCGGGTTTCCCGGGGGAGAAGCCACGTCGCTTTCCACATCCAGACCCGTCCGATCCCGGCCCGTGCTCACAGCCGGGCCAGCAAGAACCAGGGGCCGGTGGTGGCTCAGGTCCCCCGCCGGTGTAACGGCACGAAACACAACCCTCCCATTTTGCAACTGGGTGCGGTTTCTGCCACGCAACGTGACAGTTTGGTAAACAGTTTGTTAACTTGCTACCGCCTGTCCATGCGGTTGCGAATCAGGAGGTATGGGGTATGTGGTCAAAAACAATCCCCATCTGCTTCCTGACCAGAGTGGCCCCTTTCATTGAATTTGTGAAAAGGGAGGTAGGGTTTGGGGGAACGGAGCATGCCCCTGAGCCCAAGGTGAGACCAGAGTGGCCCCTTTCATTTTTTCCACTGGCTTCTCCTTGCTTATTTCCAATGACTTGGCTGCTCATGCACCTTCACTGGTCCCCGGAAGGTTGCGAAATGGGAGGGATGGGGTTTGTGGTCAAAAACACTCACGGTCTGCTTCCTCTGGGGGATGGTTGCAAAACGGGAGGAATGGGGTTTGTGGTCGAAAACACTCACGGTCTGCTTCCTCTGGGGGGATGGTTGCAAAACGGGAGGGATGGGGTTTGTGGTCGAAAACACTCATGGTCTGCTTCCTCTGGGGGGATGGTTGCAAAACGGGAGGGATGGGGTTTGTGGTCGAAAACACTCACGGTCTGCTTCCTCTGGGGGATGGTTGCAAAACGGGA
>NW_020674692.1:1153-3974 GCF_002925995.2 Terrapene triunguis
GATGGGGTTTGTGGTAAAAAACACTCACGGTCTGCTTCCTCTGGGGGATGGTTTCAAAACGGGAGGGATGGGGTTTGTGGTCGAAAACACTCACGGTCTGCTTCCTCTGGGGGATGGTTGCAAAACGGGAGGGATGGGGTTTGTGGTCGAAAACACTCACGGTCTGCTTCCTCTGGGGGATGGTTGCAAAACAGGAGGGATGGGGTTTGTGGTCGAAAACACTCACGGTCTGCTTCCTCTGGGGATGGTTGCAAAACGGGAGGGATGGGGTTTTGTTCAAGCGGGGTGTGTGTGTCTTGCAGACTGGATACTGTGCCCTGATTCCCCAAGAAGACCGTTATTATCTGTGACTGCAGAGATCTTAACACAGCATTGAGCATAAAATGAGCTTTAACAATATGTTGTGACTACTTACATTAAAGAAATCCAGTCCACCTTGGTTTAGGAGAGAGACCACTGATTGACCAATAAGAATCGGTTGTTGCATATCCCCATAGTGCAATTTTTTTTTCTTTTCCATTGTCAGTGCAGCTTTTATTTTGGTGAGTTTTGCACACAGATGCAGAAATGTGGACTTGTGCATCCAAAAGTTCTGCAGCCACTGGTTATGAGCCCAAGCCTTCATTGTTTCAGAAGATTTTTTGCCCTTGGGAAGGATGTAAGATGACACCATATAATACACTACACTGAATATTTGTGAATCAGCTTCTACACACAAGTCCAGCACACAGGCCTTGCTGTCTTTTCACTGCAGTCCTTGATCTTGGTGACAAATCTGTAGAGAATTACTGGAACCATAAACTCCCTGAACATTAAATCTCACCAAATGAGGGTCAATCCATCCTCATCATTATATCTACTCATTATACTCCACACCCGTACATAGCCAGTATATGAACTTCATACCCTCATATCTCAATGCCTGTACTTTGACCCATCAACCTTTTACCCCCAATCGGGGATATTGCAGATTATGTATTCCTTATGCCACCTGATTTTAAACCAAACTTTGCACCATCGATTATAATCTGTACAGTATTCCCTGATAACCAGAAACTTCTATGCTCAAACTCTGTTCACTTTTTTTTTTTTAACATCATCTTAATAAAAATTTTAAATCTGTTGAAACTGGTCTAGGTCTAGGCGAGAGAATGTCTCAGGGCCGCCCAGAGGGGGAGGGGGGGAAGTGGTGCAATTTGCCCCAGGCCCCGGGGGCCCCGCAGGGGCCGCCATGAATATGTCGAAGGCTCCCCCTGCATCCGTCTTCCCCCATCCCTCGGCGTCTCAGTGCGCCGTGTCTGGGAGCAGCCCTGGCGCACTGCAGCTAAGCAGCTGGTATACATCCCATTAAAGCATTTAATGTTTTTAAATAATGTATTTAGTGTATTTTCAAATTATTACAAAGCAAAGCAATTTTGGGGGCCCCTTCCATAAAAAAAAGTTGCAATACTATAGTAACATGTATTTGGAAATGTAAAAAATAACCAGTGAAATACATTCAAAAATTAATTTGTAATAATTTGAAAATACACTAAATCCAGTATTTGAAAACATTAAATGCTTTAATGGGATGTAGACATTTGCAGTTACATAATGGGCTGTCGCTGGGTGATGGTGATGGTTGGTGCCAATGGGCTGTCGCTGCCTGGGGGTGGTGCTGCTGTTGCCCAGGGCTGCGGGGGGAGCTGGGCTCTGGGTTGGGGGGTGCCTGGCTCACAGGGGCTGGGCTCAGGGATGTGGGGAGATGGGGTCAGGGGGTGTTCGGCTCAGAGGGGCTGGGCTTGGAGCTGGGGGTCATAGCTGTGGGGGGATGGGGTCAGGGGGTTGGCCGGCTCAGAGGGGCTGGGCTCCGAGCTGGGGATTTGGGCTGTGGAGGGGATGGATGGGGTCTGGAGGTGTCCGGCTCAGAGGGGCTGGGCTGGGAGCTGGGGGTCATGGCTGTGGGGGGATGGGGTCAGGGGGTTGTCCGGCCCCTCCCTTACCATGCCACTTACCCCCTCTACCGAAGCCTCAGCGTGCTGCATCCAGGATGCCGGGGGATGGGATGGGGGAAGACAGAAATAAATAAAATAAATAAATTTATAAATTAAATTAATGGAGATATCCTATCTCCTAGAACTGGAAGGGCCCTTGAAAGGTCATCGAGTCCAGCCCCCTGCCTTCACTAGCAGGACCAAGTACTGATTTTGCCCCAGACCCCTAAGTGGCCCCCTCAAGGATTGAACTCACAACCCTGGGTTTAGCAGGCCAATGCTCAAACCACTGAGCTATCCCTCCCTCCAACCAATTATTTGGGGGGAGTGGGGGGAGTCTCCGACATACTCCAGGCCTGGGGCAAATTGCCCCACTTGCCCCCCCCTCTGGGCGGCCCTGCTGAATAGTGGTGACTGGGAATGGGGGGAGGGGGTGTGACGATGCGGTTCTGGCGGAACCGAACTGAGAGTGCCAACTCAGGACAAATTGCTCAAATAGGGCAGTTACAGCCCAAGGCTGGGTTTTTTTCCACCTCTAAGGCAAACCAAACCAGCCAGATTAGGAGGACTTCGGTCTCACCCCACTGGCTAACCGCAAGTCTCACAAGCAATCTCCTTAGACACTCCAGTTTCCCAGTATTACCACCAGTGCCACTCGTTATGGGGACAAATGGTTATGAAAACCAATACCCCAGTAAAAGAAAAAGGTTCTCCTGATCCCAAAGGACCAAGCCCCAGACCCAGGTCAATATACAAATCAGATCTTACCCACAAATCACGCTGTCGCCAATCCTTTAGAACCTAAAATCTAAAGGTTTATTCATAAAAGGAAAAAGATAGAGATGAGA
>NW_020674693.1:0-7348 GCF_002925995.2 Terrapene triunguis
CACGTAAACTGGGAATTGTGCCTCAAATGTAGACCTACCCTAAGTGTGTCAATATTTACCTGCACACACTCGATTTCTGGTTTGCATGGAGCACTGAAAACATTGAGGGAAAGCTAGAAAACGTTGGGCTTTTCCTAAAGCTGTTACAAAGCGAAGGCCTCCTCCCCCTCCTTTCCCCAATACACCCAAAGAGATTTTTTTCCAGAGAGATCTATTGACATTCCTGATTGAAAGAACCACGGACAGCTGCTTAGGACAAATAAATATAGCTCAATACAATCCCATGACATCAAGATTGTCATGACACAGTATCATGCCATCCTCATGCTGTCACTACTTACTGACATCACAGCAGGGACATTAGGGCAGTGATCCCCTACCTGTGAGGTCCACCCCCTGGGGGGCACAGAGGAACATTCGGGGGGCAGGGCGGAGCCCGGGCCAGCCCCCATGAGAGGCGGGAAGGGAACGCCACCCAGCCCTGCTCCGCCCCCAGCTCTGATCCGGCCCTGCCCCCAGCCACGGCCCCACACCCATCCCCAGCCCCTGGCCGTGACTCCATTCCTGGCCCCGCCCCCAGCTGTGTCACCAGCCTGGGCCCCCTTACCCTGTTCGCATCCCCCCACTGCCAAAGCCCCACTCCCAGTCCCAGCTTCCGGGGAGGGGGGCGCTGACAGGGGTTAGGGGGGACACGACCCTGAAAAGTTTGGGGACCACTGGATTAAGGACAGGACAATGTGTTAAGCCCAATTACAAAGCACCTTAAGGCTTAGAATGCTCACAGTCAAGTTTGCAGCAGCTCACTTCCTGCTGTGGTATGGTCAAACAAGAGCTTACTTCCTGGGCAAAAACACATTTATTTCCTAGTTCAAAGCTAACGTTACCTGTAGGGAGAACTGCTGAAAACATGGTGCATAATTTGTAATGAAAGAGGTGACGGGGCTCACGCAATTTTGTTACATTGATCACTGATACAGCAAGCCTAGAGGTGCTGGGGCTCTGCCCTGGCACAAATTAAGCACTGCTTCCAGCCCACATACACTGGTGGTTGTGTGGCATCAGCTCGTTTTGTGACTGGAGAGAGATGAGGAGAAAAAGCAGAGGAGAGTGCAGGGGCAAGAAAGGAGCAATCCGAATACATTCACGGGTTCTGTAAAATCCTTTATTCTGACCAAAACACAATGGAAAGCAAGCAACAAGAGAAATATATATGGGCTGGAGAGGAAAAGTCTTTTCCAATAAAATATTCTCAAGGATGTGAAAATTGACCCCAGAACTGCAGAGAGCACCCCACTGTGCTCTCTCCCTAATCCTTCTAAAACCCTCTGGGTCTCTGATTATGCCATCCTGCCATCATTACTGCTGCTGTGCAGTGCTCTCCCAATGGTTATAAAGTACCCACACCAATTGCTTACTGGAGAGTCGGGGACCCACACAGGCCTGTGAATCTGAATGCCTTTGGAACTGGTCAGATGACTTCAATTTGTGGAACAGCATGCACTGACTGTTCCCACCAGTTCTCCTGCCACTAGCTGCTGTGCTGTACTACCGAGCTACTGCTAGCAGGTTACACAATTGTGCAATTTGGCAATGATACCCACTAGGGATATCACTGCTTCTTCTGGGGAGGAAGTGGGGGTGAAGTGTACTTGACTATTGCTAAAACTGCACATCCTGAGCCCCTTGCTGTGTTCTGCTGTGCTGCATTCCACAGCTACTGCTAAAATGGAGAGATGCTGGATTAATACACTGTTGCCAGCTGTTGTGATTTTACTGAAAATTTGGGATATTTGAGGTGTTTCTGAAAGCCCTAGTTCATGGAGTCATGTTAGTGAGAACCTCAGCTTTCACACACAAAAATAAAAAATTCTAGCCCTCTTTGTCGCGGAGAAAATCTTGAACGTATGCCCTGTGCGCGCCCCGTGGGCTCAACAATTGGACCGCATGGAAAAAGAATGCCCAGAATATTTATTTTTTAAAATCTCACAATTTTTAAGTCAATGTCTAGATTTTTTTAAGGCCCTGACATGATTTTAAAATCACTTAAGCTTGGCAGTACTGTTAATAAGAGAACCAATTTGTGCTATATTTGCTTTTCAATTTGTCCCTTTTCAAATATACTTATAGAATCATAGAATCATAGATCATAAGGGTTGGAAGGGACCTCAGGAGATCATCTAGTCCAACCCCCTGCTCAAAGCAGGATCAATCCCCAACTAAATCCCCAAATGGCCCCCTCAAGGATTGAACTCACAGCCCTGGGTTTAGCAGGCCAATGCTCAAACCACTGAGCTATCGACTGCTACGGTTTTGAGAGTAGCTCCCACTGATTATGGAGCATATACTGCTCCTGGTGACCCAAAAATTAGGACGAAACCAGTTAGGCCTGGTCCACACTACCCCCCCCACTTCGGACTAAGGTACGCAAATTCAGCTACGTTAATAACGTAGCTGAATTCGAAGTACCTTAGTCCGAACTTACCGCGGGTCCAGACGCTGCAGGCAGGCTCCCCCGTCGATGCCGCGTACTCCTCTCGCTGAGCTGGAGTACCGGCGTCGACAGCGAGCACTTCCGGGATCGATCTGGGATCGATTTATCGCGTCTAAACAAGACACGATAAATCGATCCCAGAACACCGATTGCCTGCCGTGGGACCCGGCAGGTAAGTGTAGACGTACCCTTAGAGTCACTGCAGAGATGATGGCGTTTGCAGTAAGAAATGAAATGGTGGTGCTGTTCTCCACATCCAAGAAAAAGTTCATGGACTATTTAGGAAAACAAATCCCATGATCTGGTTTTCAGTATTCTGGTGGCTCGGATGACCCAAGCAACTATAGTTGTAGGAGATAGAAAAGGTAGATTCTGCATTTGCTGCTCTTACTACAGTTAGTAATTCTAGAAATTCTGCAAGGTCATACACCTAGGAACAAAGAATGCGGCCTATACCTACAGAATGGGAACTGTGTCTGGGAAAGCAGTGACTCGGGAAAAGATTTCGAGATCTTAGTAAACAAACAAATCTTAGTAAACTGGTGGCAGGGAAAGTGCTGATTTAGCCAGTGGTCTATCGGGCATATTAATGTGCAAACTGGGCAGCTCGGTCAATGGCCATTTACTGCTGCAGTGTTTTAGAAGCTGTTCCAGTGGTTGAGGTGAAGAGGGGAGAACCATTACTCCTTCCCAGGTCCTGGCTTCTTGCCTGTAATTATCTCCCCCACCTTTTTTAACATTTTAGAGAAAATGTTCGAACTTTGGTGTCTAAAATAAAATAAAAGAATGGGCTGACTGGACTGGAGCAGTGAGTGCTCAGCCCCTATAAAAATCATGTCCCTTATTTAGGTGCCAAGATATGGTGTAACTGCTTAATTTTAGGCATGCAAAGTCAGATAATCGTGGATAACTGGGCACATCACAAAATGATACCCACAGCAACTGAGGATCTTGCTGGCACGCTGTGGGGAGTTCATTCTTCACGGTCTATTCAATCTTGGGTTCTGTAGAGAATCAATTCCCCTGTCACCCTAGGCAGGGTTAGTGCACAGCAGCAGGTGGTGATGTGGGGAAAAGCTTACAGAGCTGTTGCCCATACTGGCCTTGTTCTGGGATAAATGGAGAGCTTCCAACTCCAAGGTGCAGATAAATTACTTAATGTTCTGACAGATCAATTCTGGTAACTTTGTACTGCTCCAGGCAGCTCTTTCTCTCCAATTCACAACCTGCAATATGCCTTCTGCTTATGTACTGGCCTTCTGGGGTTTACACCCTGGGAGTCTATCTAGGCCAGTCGTCAATGCTTCATATGCCTCTTTTTGCTATGTATTTAAGACTCAGTGTTTAAACAGAATCACAGACCTGGAAAGTGGATGACTGAGTTGAATGTATGTGATTGTTGGAGCGGAAGTTCAGTGGTTCGAGACACTCCTGCACAGTTGGGATGCCAGAGATATTGGAGAATTTTACCCAAAGCCTCTGTTCTTTCATCGTTACAGTGAATGACGGGTATTTTGCACAACTCTAGAGTACCTTTAATTCCATTGTGTTTGGAGGGGACAATTGAATTTGCACAGTGAGGCTAATTTTGTTCTCTGGCCCCATGAGGCAGTTGTAGGTTTTGAGACATTTTCTCTTTCTTTTCTTAAAGTGAAGGAAAGCTTTGGAGCGAAGTACAATAGTATCTGTACTGAGCATTTGTGTGGGTAAAGAGTAATGGCGGACTCCGCTCTGCTCTCTCCAGCGCTGGAAAGCGAATTTGGTGAATTGGTCACTTACTTGCATCACTCTGCTGTCTCTTCTAGGCCTGGCGCACAAGCACATTAAGAATCATGAGACTGCTGGCTTTTTGCCTTTAATTCAGCATTAGTGGCTTGAAACGAATATCCTGGGCTCATTCTACATTTATATAGTCACTGCCATGGGCCATAGATGTGTTTAGTACATGGTGAAACCTGAGAATGACATCCCTAAGTGGGCTGTGCTTAAAGTAATTTTTTCATGTGACGTTATATCCAAATATTGGGGGAGAAAAAGAATAATATTCCTTTGCATAAGTACACTGCATGTCAATGTAAAAGTTGTTGGTAACAATAACTGGCTGCTACATGCTTCTCAATACTCAGTTAAGCAGCAGGAAAAAAGGAAAACGAATTCTGAATGCACCAGTGCAAGCCACATGACATTTTATGCTAAAATGACAGAAAAGTGAACCTAAAATCTAGAGTTTGAAAAATTCTGTAGCAAGCAGGAAACTTTCTGTAACAAGCAAAGGAGCCTGAGCAATCAGCTTCTGTACTATTTAAACTTTCGTTATAAAAATAAAAAGTCTTGCACTTCTGGTTCTGAATGTGAATTGAGTGTAGCTGATGAAGGGCTGTCTGCCTGAGTCTATGGACAGGAAGCACCAGTGCCTCTGTTGCTGCTCAGAACTCTGTCAATCAGCAGAAACTTTTTCCTCCACACTCATAGCAGATACTTACCAACAACAACAACCCCCCAAAAAGCCCACACACATCAGTCAGAAACCTCTGATATAGGAGTAGAGAAATGGAGATCCTTTCTCTTCTCAACAGCCAGCAAGCTCTAAAGAGGGGAGGAGAGACAGAACTATTTTTCTCCCTCCTAGCACTAAAGGGAGTTAGAGCTGCAAATTTATCAGACAATTACCAGCCAGAGACTTATATAAAAAATGGAGCCCTCAAATCAGATCCAGGGATAACCCTCTGGTAGAAATCCCAGCAGCTGGAAGTGACAGCACCCAAACAGTCACAACAGCTTGAAGCATCCTACTGGATATCAACTTTCACACCATCACATAAGGAAAGAGCTAAGATAAAGAGGTGAGCTACACAGGACTCAAATCACAGACAGCTTTATAAGTAAAACAGGCCCGACCCCAGCGCTTAATGGTTAGAGCGCTGGTCTGCTAACCAGGAGGTGGCAATTCAAATCTCATTGGGGCCTCAGCAAAAGCAGCAGTTTGGATGTTCTTCTTAAAGATCTGCTCTAGGAATTATTTTGGGGGAATTCTTTGGCCTGTGTTATACAGGAGATCAGGCTAACGGATCACAATGGTTTCTTCTAGTCTTGGGATCTATGATGGGGTACTGGTGTACAGTTGGCTAGTCGATTTAATCCTCCAGTGAGTTGGTATCTGGTACATTTTGCACACCCATAAATAACTCTGCTGCCATGCTTGTAATTAATGAATAAATAACTCCTTAAATGGAATGGGAGATGTGTTAGGACTAAGTGACATATGATAACATAACAGCTACCCATGCTGTAACAAAGCTTTGCTGTCTAGTAATAAAGAGAATGCACTGGTGTATCCTATTAGATTACTGTTTTATCATTCTGTGTCTTCTGAATGGAGCCAATAAATACCCACAGATGGCTTCAGGACTTTCTGTTTACTATTTAGCATTTTTCTGTTTTCATAAAAAATGGCTCCCCAAAAAAGACAAGTAATGGAACCATCCAGGGAATGCACCGTTCTTATTTTACGCGGAGTAGGGTGGATGTCTCTTTAAGGGCTTCTTCAAGCAAAGGTGCTCAACATTAAGGCTCTGATCTAACACAGCACTTAAGCACATGCTTAGCTTTCCCCACATGAACAGTGAAGTGACTGGAACTATGCACAATCTTAAAGGTAAGCATTTACTTGAGTGCCTTGCTGGATCAGGACCCCAGCCCTCAGCACCTTGCCGGGCCAAGCCTTTAAAACAGGGGCTTTAAAACGCTGAGCCCATGAAGCAGTCAGGTTGAGTCCCTGGTTAGTCTTGGTATATGAGCTCTCCTGCCAAGTCTTGAAAAACAGCTGTGTATGAAATATGGACGCAACTCTAACCATTCCCTTCAGAAGCCATTTAAAATGCCTTGTTCAGTAAAGTGTTCACACGTTATGCCTAGCAGAAAATGGAAAAGCAGAAGCTACTGCACAGATCCTTGGAGACAGCCAGGCCCTCTGAACCTGCTTCTGTGTTCAGCTTGGCAAATGCCTCTCGAGTTGCTCACTTCCGTCACGTGAGTACAACTGGAGGCACTAACTCGTTTTTAAACCATGACCCAGTGAACCCTATTTTCTGGCTTTAAGGTGTGAAGCACAGCTTTCCCACAACAGTTCTGTTCACCAGTACTGTGGGTTGTATGGGTGATTCTGTGCACAAGTGGCACGTCTACCCCGATTCCCTGGGTGCGATGTTGCTCTGATTACACTGGTCTACAATTTTTGAGAAGTTGTCTGCTTCAGAGATAAAATGTGCTATTTATTATGTATTTTGATGTGCTGAATTCAAATATGACAATTAAAACAACTGATTGGCTACTGTTTCTAAGATATTTAAGTTTTTACATTTTATGTCTATGTATATTGTGTAGATAGTAGAGTTTTAATCATAAATTGTAAACCTAGGTCTTTTCATGTGTTTATGGTTGCTTTACACAATAATATTTCACCTGTCCTGTTTATGTAACACTTTAAAAATCAGCAAAAGGGTTATATAAATAAAATTTATTATGAAACAAAAGGCAAAAACTATTATGTACATAGTTTAGTCCTATTCAGTGTCTACTCGGCGCTTCTTGGCTTGTCTCTTGTATTCATTAAATGGAGCATCTCTTGTCACTGTCCAGCAATAGTCTGCAAGCAGTGATGGGCTCCATTTGCCCTGATAAGTGTTTCTCCATTGTTGCAATGTCCTGGTGAAATCGCTCACCGTGCTCGTCGCTCACTGCTCCGCAGTTCCGTGGAAAAAAATCTAGATGAGAGTGCAAAAAATGTATCTTTAGTGACATGTTGCAACCAAGGCTTTTGTATGCCTTGAGGAGGTTTTCCACCAACAACCTGTAGTT
>NW_020674693.1:7358-8847 GCF_002925995.2 Terrapene triunguis
GAAGAATGGGACAAGATCCTTTTGACGGTCACGGAACATGGAAACCCTAACATCACCTGCCAGGAGATTCCACTGCTGTAGTCTGGAGCCCAACAGCTCTGCCTTACTCTTGGGTAGTTCCAAATCCCTGACAAGGTCATTCAGTTCACCTTGTGTTATAAGGTGTGGTTCAGAGGAGGAGGATGGGAGAAAATGTGGGTCCTGTGACATTGATGGTTAAGGACCAGAAGTTTCATCCTCTTCCTCGTCTGACTCAAGTGAGAATGATTCTGGTGCATCAGGAACCGGCAGTCCTTCTCCGTGGGGTACTGGGTGTATAGCTGATGGAATGTTTGGATAATGCACAGTCCACTTTTTCTTCTTTGACACACCTTTCCCAACTGGAGGCACCATGCAGAAGTAACAATTGCTGGTATGATCTGTTGGCTCTCTCCAAATCATTGGCACTGCAAAAGGCATAGATTTCCTTTTCCTGTTCAACCACTGGCGAAGATTTGTTGCACAAGTGTTGCAGCATATGTGTGGGGCCCACCTGTTGTCCTGATCTCCAATTTTGCAGCCAAAATAAAGGTGATAGGCTTTCTTAACCATAGTGGTTATACTGCGCTTTTGTGATGCAAAAGTCACTTCACCACAAACATAGCAGAAGTTATCTGCACTGTTCACACAAGTACGAGGCATCTCTGCTCACTTTGGCTAAACAGAAATGTGTCCCTTTGCAAAATCAAACACTGACAAATAAGAGAGCATGACACTGTATGATTTCTAGAGCTGATATAGGGCAATTTGTTCAGCAGAGTGATGTAAGCTTTGTTATGATTGCATCATCCATGACTTCTAGGAATAACATGATGCAATTCATATCATGTATGACGCAATACCAGCTTCAGATTGCATCATTCATTGTTTTGCCTAAAAAGCAAGTACTGTCCAAACCCAGTCATAGATTTATTCATAGATCCAGTCAAAGATGTATTTTAGTCATTTCTGGTTTAAATTGAGATCCCTTCCCTTTATAATTCACTTATCCTCCGCCATTCCCAAGTCAAGGGTCATATATACTGACCCAATAGCATATCTTGAAAACTAGAGCCAATCAACAATTTTAAGCATCATTTTCGTTCTCAGTGACCCAGAATTAGTAAAGTTTGACTACATTTATTTCAGAAGCATTTTGGCTGTAGAGCAGTGTTATTTGCAGATGATGCTAGTTAAATTCACACTCAACAACAGAAATAGTCTGAAGCAGCATCTGCTCTTTGTGCAAATTTTCTCCCCCACACCACCTACTGTATTGCCACAGCACTGCATGATATTTTTTCCAGCAGCACCTGGACGATAATACATAAAATGAGGAACAAATTTAAACAAAACGGTCTGTGACAACACTTCAGTGTTAGCAAACACTGTTTTCATAGTGGGTGAGATGGCAGACTGAGCAAAGGAGAGATGGGGAAGAAGTGGATTTCTGATTCAATGTACAGATTCA
>NW_020674694.1:0-377 GCF_002925995.2 Terrapene triunguis
AGTCCACAGTGGAGAGAGACCCCATAAGTGCTTAGACTGTGGAAAAAATTACAAACAGAAGTCAGCCCTTGTCAGACATCAGGCAATCCACACTGGAGAGACACCCCACAAGTGCTTAGACTGTGGCAAAAGTTTCATACAGAGGTCAAGCCTTCTTATACATCAGGCAGTCCACACCAGAGAGAGACCCCATAAGTGTTTAGACTGTGGAAAAAGTTTCATACGGAGGTCAACCCTACTTGATCATCAGGCAATCCACACCGGAGAGAGACGTCATAAGTGCTTAGACTGTGAAAAATGTTTCATGCGGAGGTCAGGCCTTACTGCACATCAGATAATCCACACAGGAGAGAAATCCCATAAATGTTTGGACTGTG
>NW_020674694.1:387-1969 GCF_002925995.2 Terrapene triunguis
CTGTGGGAAAAGTTTCACACATAGATCATATCTTATGGCACATCAGGCAATCCACACAGGTGAGGGACTCCACAAGTGCTTAGGCTGTGGAAAAAGTTTTATACAGAGGTCAGTCCTTGTCAGACATCAGGCAATCCACTCTGGAGAGAGACCCCACAAGTGCTTGGACTGTGGAAAAAGTTTCATACAGAGGTCAGACCTTGTCAGACATGAGGCAATCCACACAGGAGAGAGACTCCATAAGTGCTTAGACCAGAGGTGGGCAAACTACAGCTTGCGTGCCACATCTGGCTCACGGGAAAGTCCTGCCCAGCCCCTGAGCTCCCAGCCAAGGAGGCTAGCCCCCGGCCCCTCCCCTGCTGTCCTCGCTCCCCTGCAGCCTCAGCATGCCGCACAGCCAGCGCTCTGGCCCGCTGCTCCTACCGGGCAGTGTGGCGGTGTGGCTGGCTATGGCATGGTAAGGGGGTGGGGAGTGGGGGTCCCAGGGAGCAGGGGGCAGTTGGATGGGGCGGAGGTTCGTGGGGGCAGTCAGGGGACGGGGAACAGAGGCGGGGGTTGGATAGGCGTGCAAGTCCCAGGGGGCCTGTCAGGGTGGGGGTGTGGATAGGAATAGGGCAGTCAGGGAGCAGGGGGGATTTGCTAGGAGTGGGGTCCCAGGGGGTTCCGGGAGGGGTGGTCAGAGGACAAGGAGCAGGGGGGGTTGGATGGGTCAGGGATTCTGAGGGGGCAGTCAGGAGGAGGGGCGGGGTCCACGCTGTTTGTGCCTCCCCAGACTTCCCTACTCTGCTCTCCATACAGTTTTGCAACCCCGATGTGGCCCTCGGGCCAAGAAGTTTGCCCATCCCTGGCTTAGACTGTGGAAAAAGTTTCATAGGGAGGCCAACCCTTCTTAAACATCAGGCAATCCACATAGGAGAGAGACCCCATAAGTGTTTGGACTGTGGGAAAAGTTTCCCATGGAGATCAGGCCTGGTTTAATATCAGAGAATATACACGAGAGAGAGTCTGCATAAGTGGTTAGACTATGGAAAAAGTTTCATACAGAGGTCAAGTATCAAAGGGGTAGCCGTGTTAATCTGGATCTATAAAAGCAGCAGAGAGTCCTGTAGCACCTTACAGACTAACAGACGTATTGGAGCATGAGCTTTCGTGGGTGAATACCCACTGCTTCGGATGCATGTGACATTCACATTACACATCAGGCAATCCACACAGGAGAGAGACCCTGTAAGTGCTTGGACTGTGGGAAAAGTTTCATACAGATATCCGACCTTGTTAAACATCAAGCAGTCCATACAAGAGGGAGACCATACGACTCTGGGAAAGGTTTCAGAAACAGATCAGCCCTTCTAAACATCAGGCCATCCACCCCTGAGAGAGACCCCCGTAAGTGCTTAGACTAGGGGTCTCAAACATGTGGCCCGCGGGTCTATTTTCTGCGGCCCGTGAGCCCCTCGCAGCCCCCCTGCCCTCCCCCAGTGTTTACCTAGAGCGGCTCCAGCCAGACGTGCACCGGGGGCAGGGCAGGATCCCTACCTGGCCAGGCCTGGCCTGCCCTGCCCTGCCCTTCCCTTCCCTGTGC
>NW_020674695.1:0-4482 GCF_002925995.2 Terrapene triunguis
AGAAAGGACAATACCCATATGCAGGTAGAACATCAACCTCCACCTCCATCCCAGCAGCAGGATGGCCTCTGGTCCCTGCTCCCTCGGACAGCTGGAGCTACTGAGAGGTGGGGTTGGAAGAGCATGAGAACAGCCCATGAGGTTAAAAAATGGCAGGGAGAGCCTCTTCCCTCCATGGGACATTACGTTGTCCCTCCGTGGGCAGTCCTTTCTTTCTGCAGGCTGTGCTTTGGTTCCTGGACTCTGCCCAGAGGCCCAGCTCCCATCCCTAGCAGCTTGGCTGTTCCCTACCCTGCTGTGCACCAGGCCCTCTGCAGAGAGCTGCTCTGGGCAAGAACTGCAGAGCCAGCTGTCATCCTGGCAGGTGTAGCCCCAGGTTCCATAACCCTGACCCATGGTCTCCCTCTGCTGACAGGCTCTGAGCAAGGCCTGCCCAGAGAACATGGATGACGAGTTCTAGATCCTGCTGACAGCAGCCCCCAGCACAGACAAACTCCAGCACATCTTGGAGGTGAGCAGAATGGGGAGGGGCAGCAGGGGTTTTACCTTAGCGCTGGGGACTCCTAGAAAGAAGAGACTGGAAAATCCATGTTTCTATTGGATCCTTCCGAGTATGCATTCGTGAGATAAACTCACTGGGTGACCTTGGGGTTAACTCACTTCTCCCTTACGGCATCAGTCTTCTGCCCTATCAAATCTACCCTGGGGAATAAGGACAGAAGCCCCGACAATCACCTTCACCTGTGGGTGTCTGGCCCAGGGAGCCTAAACCAACTGGACTATCTGCCCCATCACCTAAACTGCCCTGTATTTTCCTCCTAGGGCCTTAAATGCTCAGCCTGACCCCTTCCCGGCTTGTCCCTGACCTTTAAAGGACTATCCAAGCCTGCCCCCCATACCTGCTCCCCTTGGGGTCTCTCTCTTGGCTGAGCACAGGCTGCCCTGATATCTCTCAGCAGGCCTGGGTCGCAGTCACATGCTGATTCTTGTCACGTGACCCCCACACTTATTCCCTTCACCCTAGGGAGCTGCATAACCTGGGCTAGGTGCAGTTGAGCACCAACCCCTTTCCTGGCCATCTCACCCAGGGACAGGTTGAAACTGGAAACCTGTGGGCTAACAGTAACTGTTTGCTCCCAAAGGTGCTGAAGACACAATGGAAGAGGAAATCCTTTGGCCTGGATTTAAATTATTCCAATTGAAAGTGAATGAGAGAAAATAGATCCAGAGTTATCTTCCTAGCAGCAGAAAATGTGGAGATTGATAGACGTTAAGGTCAGAAAGGACCATTATGTGCATCTAGTCGCACCTCGTGTATAACTCAGGCCCTAGAATGTCACCAAGTGGTTCCTTCAGCCAACCATAGCATGGGACTGAGCCAGAGCATGTCTTTTGGAACGACGTCCACATGCATTAGAGACAGCTGGCTAACAGAAAATCTTTCTTCTGCAGTGACGTGGGATTAAGGGACATGGGGGAAAAGACATGGAGGCTGTGATTAAAGTTAGGGCAGCGAGGCCAGGATAACTGGGACTAGGTCCCAGGACTGGCTATCACAAGACCTGCCATTTTCTATTCCTGGCTTTGGGACCATGAGCGAGTCTCTTCACCGCTGGGTGCCTCGGTTTCCCCAACTATCAACCAGAGCTAATAAAGGTTTTGTTTGTTGTCCCCATTTTACAGGGTGGGAAACTGAGACATAGTTGGGACCTGGCTACACTACAGGTCTGTAGTGCATTTGTAAGCTGCTGACCCCCACATGTTGATCAGAGCCTATGGACAAGACAGGTCCTAAAGGTGTGTTTGTTCTGTGCTTATCCCCTATGTACCAGCAGGGCTGGACGGCCTTTTCTCACTGTTCTGTGGGGAGCAGGTCCTGGGTACTAAGGGTCTGAAGAAGCTCTCAAGGACTAATTTTTTAAAATAATTTTTATCAATGAATTGGGAGAAAACATACAATCACTGCTGATAAGACTGGTGGGTGAAAAAATACTGGCAGAGTGGTAATTACTGATGAGGAGAGGGCAGTGATACAGATCAATCTGGGTCGTTCAGCAAGTTGGACCCATTCAAAGAAAACAAGTTTGACCAGAGCCAAATGCAAGGTCCTATACCAAGCAAGAAGGCATGCCGGGCACACCTACAGAAAGGGGAAGTGTATCCAGGAAAGCAGTGACTCTGAAAAGGATTTAGAAGCCATAGTGGAGAAGCCACTCAACATGAGCTCCCAGTGTGATGCTGTGGTGAACAGGGCTAGAGCCATCATTAGACGTACGAGCAGAGCCGTGAGTACTATAGGGAGGTGATACAGCATCAGGGAGGCTGATACTGGAATACGGCATCTGGTTTTGGTGTCCTCATTTGGAAAAGATGTTGAGAAATTGGAGCTGGGGCAGAAAAGAGCCACCAAATGTTCTGAGGGCTGGAAAAAAATGCCTTCTAGAGCCCTATTGAAAGATCTCAACCTGTTTAGCTTATCAAAGGAAGATTGAAAGTTGACTTCATTGAAATGTTGAAGTGCCTTAATGGAGAGAAAATGTTGGATATTAAAGGGCGCTTTAATCTAGCACAGAAAGTCATAACAAGACCCAATGGCTGGAAGGTGAAAAGAGACAAATTCCTATTACAAATAAGGCACAACTATTCAACAGCGAGGATGATTCACCACAGGAACAAGCTACCAAGGAAAGCGGTGGATTCTCCATCTCTTGATGTCATTTAATGAAGACTAGATGCCTTTCTGGAATGTATTTGCCCAAAAGTAGCTATTGTGGTATGCAGGAGGCCTGTGATATGCAGGGGGTAAGATTAGATGTTCTAAAGGTCTCTTCTGGCCATAAAGTCTACTAATTTCGGAAAAACTGAGAGTAGCATTGGGAGCAGCCTCTGATGTTTTACTGTCTAGCCGGCTTGCTTCCTAGTATGAACACTCATTGAGTGGGGTGATCCACAGGGAGTAGCTCAAACCTCCAACGTGTCTGGCCAGCGGCAGGACATTAGCACTGCAGGGGAGGGGTGTGTGTGTGGCAGTGACATCACAAAGTCCTTTTGCAGGACCTCAGCCTATCGGTCAAAGGTGGTGGGGAGGTGGGGAGTTCACAGAGAGATGCTGACATCAGCCAGGCAGGACAGGGGCGCAGGGCCAGGGAAACCTTGGAGACCCCTGTGGCTTTGCTTCAGCAAGTCTCCTTCTCGAGGTCTCTCTTTGAGGACTGAGAGAGTATTAGGGTTCACGTATGTGAGCGCGAGGAGGAACCTCTTTAGAGTTTTCGCCTTTCCTTTTACTGATTTTACTAGGAAACAGACATCCCTGTTTAGAAGGTAAGAGCCTCCTAGTGGTTTGGAACCTGTTCAGTCTGATCCATCTGGTGCCAGCTGAATTCTAGGCATGGAAAACACTAGTTTAAGGTGGCAGAATTTTATTCCCCACCTAGGATTTTTTCCCTTAGCATCACTGGGGACATTAGGGTTTGTCCTTTTTGTTTTACCTTTTCCTCCATCTCTCCCTCCTTTCTCTTCATTTCTTACTTCTTTTCTCCTTTCCCCTGTTCCCCTCCCACCACCAGGAGGTGTAGAGTGTGTGTGTGTGTGTCGCGGGGTGTGTGTGTGCTCTGCAGCTCCCGTTGTGGGAGCTCCACCCAACAAAGTGGGGCTGAAATAGTCCTCTGACAGTGATCCCCACCGGTGACCTGGGCCAACCTTTGGGCTCTCTGGTGAGAACCCTCAGCCTCCCGCCCCTCAGTGGCTGCCTCCTGGGGCCACTAGATGGAGATGCTGTTCTAGCCCCAGGATTTGGAGCCTGGCTCTGGGCAATGTGCTAATGCCTCACATCCTGTTGGTTTTAGGTCTTCGGAAAGTTCTTCTCGGAGGGACAGAGAAGATTCTTCTTCTGGATGGCAGTGCTGGCCATCCACGGCACCCTGCTGCGTGTCAGCCAGGTTGGGCTGGTCCTGGCCTACTCCCTCCTGGGGGAAGCTCAGCAGCTGATGGGGGACAAGGTAAGCAGCTGCATTAGACTCAGGAGATTGGGGCAGGGCCCAGGCCTCATTCCCATCCTATCGCCATTCGCTGGCCTGGCAGCAAGGAGCCTGGTGGGGAATGAGAGCGAGAGCAGGTGCTACTGGGAAGGGAGATGAATTCACCTCCATGAGCAGGAGGGAACCAGCTTGTCCCCGGAGCAGCTCCAACACAGCTCTTTAGCAAGGCTAATTAATGACAAGCATTATCTCATCACGGACTTATGTTCTTTGGAAACGGTGCTTTTGCTCTTGGGAAGAGCAGACGAGCCCCTAAGTGCCCTCTGCTAGCCGCTCCTGTCCCAGAGGGCCTCACCGAGCTCGCGGTGACCTAATGTCCGTGTCAACCAAGCCACCACCTAGAGAGAACGGGAGGATTCAGTCAGCAGGGGCTGCTGATCTGCCCCATTCACCAGGGTTGCCATCCTGTGGCTTCAGCATTAGTGTCTGGGATGACTTGGGGCAA
>NW_020674695.1:4492-6200 GCF_002925995.2 Terrapene triunguis
GTCATTGAATGAAGACTAGATGCCTTTCTGGAATGTGTGTGCCCAAACAGTAACTATTGTACTATACAGGAAGCCTGTGATATGCAGGGGGTTAGATTAGATGCTCTAAAGGTCTCTTCTGGCCATAAAGTCTACTAATTTTGGAAACACTGAGTGTAGCATTGGGAGCAGCCTCTGATGTTTTACTGTCTAGCCGGCTTGCTTCCTAGAATGAACAGGCATTGAGTGGGGTGATCCACAGAGAGTAGCTCAAACCTTGAAAGTGTCAGGCCAGCAGCAGGACATTAGCACTTCAGGGGAGGGGTGTGTGTGGCAGTGACATCACAAAGGTCTTTTGCAGGACCTCAGCCTATTGGTCAAAGGTGGTGGAGTGGTGGTGACCTCACAGAGAGATGCTGACATCAGCCAGGCAGGACAGGGGCGCAGGGCCAAGGAAACCTCAGAGATCCCTGTGGCTTTGCTTCAGCAAGTCTCCTTCTCGAGGTCTCTCTTTGAGGACTGAGAGAGTATTAGGGTTCACGTACGTGAGTGCGAGGAGGAGCCTCTTTTGAGTTTTGTCCTTTCCTTTTACTGATTTTACTATAAAACAGACGTCCCTGTTTAGAAGGTAAGAGCCTCCGAGAGGTTTGGAACCTGTTCAGTCTGATCCACCTGGTGCCAGCTGAATTCTAGGTTCCATAACCCTGACCCATGGTCTCCCTCCGCTGACAGGCTCTTAAGAAGCCCTGCCCAGAGACATGGATGCCGTGCTGAAGAGATTGCTGATAGCAACCCCCAGCACAGACAATCTCCAGCACATCTTGGAGGTGAGCATAATGGTCAGGGGGAGCAGGAATTTTACCTTAGCCCTGGGGAGGCCTAGAAATGAGAGACTGGATGATCCACATTTCCATTGTGTCCTGCTACCTGAGAGCCATCCGTGGTCAGGGCAGTGAGTGCAGGGCAGTGTTGGGGCCCTTCCACCTTCAGGGATAGAGGGAAGGCGCTGGTGGTCAACAACAGGGCTCTGCCTGGTTCTGTTGAGCACTAACTCCAAGGCCCCAGGCAGGCTTGTGGAGTGAGAGCATCAGACCCCTGTGAGGTCCAGGAGAAGGCCCTCTGAGAAGAGCACTGGCTCCTTCCTAGGAAGCTGCTGAGATTCTCAAGGAGGGATTCATCCCTTCTCTCCCATGGACACAGAGGATTGTAAGGAGCAGGGCGTTGTCCTTTATCCAACAGAGACCTGTCTTAGCTCTCACCCACAAACCTGGGAGAGAGCTGGGCACTTGACCGGATCCTACCCCTGCACTTGCCCTGGTACACTTTCTTCTCCCCTTCTGCCTTGGCTATTAGGCTATGGCTCTATGAACATGAAACAAACAGGAACTTCTTCTCTATCTCTAAGCCAAACTGGTTTATCAAGTCTGACCCCTCAACATATTTCAGGGGGTGTATTTGCAGTACATGTATAGAACTCATTATTCCCCACTCAGACTTGGTCACGCGGATTTGACAGCGTTTCTGCGGGTGATCTGACGGTCCCGTGCCTTCGACATACCTGCCGCCGAATTGCCACTGAAGACTGTCTGCGCTTGCTGCGCTGGTGCCTGGAGCCGCCCCTGCAGGGCAGGCAGCCCTATGAAGTGGTGCAGCAACTGGCATAAGTTCCAGATGTATTTTTCTTTCCTTTTGTTTTTAATAAAATTTACCTTTTTTTAAGACCAGGATT
>NW_020674696.1:0-570 GCF_002925995.2 Terrapene triunguis
ACGAGTTGTGCAGGCCTGATGTATTTGGCATCTCCCCTTTGTGGATTATCTGATGTCTGATAAGGCGTGAGCTCCAACTTAAGCTTTTCCCGCAAGCGATAACTAAAGCTCTTCCCGCACTCAGAGCATGTGAAGGGCGTCTCTCTTGTGTGGATTCTACAATGTGTGATAAGGTTTGAGCTCTTGCAGAAGCTTTTCACGCACTCAGAGCACATGTAGGGCTACTCTCCGGTGTGGACTCTCTGATGCGTAATAAGGTTTGAGCTCCGATTGAAGCTTTTCCCGCACTCAGCGCATGTGTAGGGTCTCTCTCCTGTGTGGATTCTCTGATGCGTGATAAGGTTTGAGCTCCGATTGAAGCTTTTCCCGCACTCAGAGCATGTGTAGGGTCTCTCTCCTGTGTGGATTCTCTGATGCGTAATAAGGTTTGAGGTCCTATTTAAACTTTTCCCGCACTCAGAGCATGTGTAGGGTCTCTCTCCTGTGTGGATTCTCTGATGCGTGATAAGGTTAGAGCTCCGATTGAAGCTTTTCCCGCATTCAGAGCATGTGTAGGGCATCTCTCCTGTG
>NW_020674696.1:580-12392 GCF_002925995.2 Terrapene triunguis
GGCATCTCTCCTGTGTGGATTCTCTGATGTGTGATAAGGGTTGAGTGCTGACTAAAGCTTTTCCCGCACTCAGAGCACATGTAGGGCTTCTCTCCTGTGTGGATACTCTCATGTGTGATAAGGTGTGAGCTCCGATTAAAGCTTTTCCCGCACTCAGAGCATGTGTAGGGCATCTCTCCTGTGTGGATTCTCTCATGTGTGATAAGGTTTGAACGCTGACTAAAGCTTTTCCCACACTCAGAGGATGTGTAGGGCTTCTCTCCAGTGTGGGTTCTCCAATGTGTGATAAGGGCAGAGTTCCAACTGAAGCTTTTCCCACACTCATGGCATGTGTAGGGTCTCCCTTCCAAGTTGATTCTGTCACGTGTAATAAGGTCTGAGTGGCTACTGAAGTTTTCCTCTGGCATCTGCTGAGTCTCACAGGCTTTTGCTTTTTCTCGGAGTGCACAACTCCCGGAAACATTCCCTTTGGATCTTCCTGATAACGTTCCATGTGGTTCCACTTGCTCAGCATCTTCCTGCTGAGGTTTCTCCTCCTCATTCTCACTCACCATCCCATCACCTGAATGGGAGACACAGAGAATCCAGACATAAGTCACTCCCTGCGCCGGAAAGAAAGGAAATCTCAGAGAGAGTAATGGAAAAAGGGATGAACAAAACAAAATATGTGTGGGAGAGATCAAACCTATCAGGAGCTGATTTTTCGCAAACCCTTCCCCAGAGGAGAGAGGAAGGGATCAGTTTTGGACCGCATCTCACCAGAACACTCACGGGAAAGCAAAATCGGGGAGGGACCTGCTGCCAGTTGTCAGTCAGAATAGCTGGGAAGCCATGTGTGACATCTGCCATAACGATTCCATTCTGCAGGGAACTATCCTGAACTTGGAGAGCTCACGGGGTCTTTGTAGGGCATCCCAAATTTTTCCTGCATTCCTAAACAGTTGTTGAGTTGGTTTAACCAATTCCTCACCTATGCAGGCAGCTCTCAGGAGCACTTCTTTCTCAGAACCCTGGAGGTCTGGGACCCACGGCTCTTCCCCTCGTTCCAGCTGCAAGATCACATCAGGTTTGGAAACTGGAAACCCTACTCCAGGCAAAGAAAACAAGGGAGGTCAGTGGAATTTGTGGGATACTTGTCACAAAGAATATTCCATGGTTTTAATCCCAGCTCATTTTTAAGCAGTAAAATACCAAGGCCAGCTTCCTTGGCTCAAAGTGGCAGGAGAGTTATTATTATTATAAATCATATTCATTACCTTAGTGCCTAAAGTCCAACTAACAGTGGGTCCCCATTGTGCTAGGCACAGTACAAACACAGAACAGTAGATGGCCCATGCCCTGAAGAATTTACAATCTAAATAGACAAGACAGAGACACAGAATGGGGGAAGGAGTAGAACCCACTGTTAGAATAGGGATATTCAGGCCTGCCTGTAAAGTCTATACTTAAAGAACTTAGGTGTATTTTTATCACTTAGCTAGTTACAGAGGTATAAAAACAAAGAATCAAAATCACAGTCTGCCTGTGTCTGGGCCTTCTCTCACTAGGATAGTCTGAGGCCTTGTTCTTAGGCTAAGGCCTTTGGCTAAGCAGCAGGAGCAGCCATAAGCTGGGAAGCGTAGGGTCACATCCCAAACCAGTCACACTGAAATAAGGTGCTATTGGGCTGTTAGGAAGACGATCCTGTCCGTATAGAACCCATCACCACCAGATAAAGAAACAGATCTTAAGATGGTTAAAGAAAACTTAGTTTGATAGCATCCTGTCTGGCAAGAAATCACTTATCAATGGTTGTGAAACCCTCATTTATGTATTGTTTTATCTTTATGGCCACCACTTTTACCTTGTTAATCAGTCTGGTTCTCTAATTGTTTCTTTCTGCTGTAAAATTAATGTTGCTAGGTGTAAGTAAATTACGTAGAGGGATATAATTGGTTAGAGAATTATGTTACAATATGTTAGAATTGGTTAGTTAAATTTCAGTAAAATGATTGGTTAAGGTTTAGCTGAGAATATGACTATGAGAATATGGGGTCAAACAGGAGGGGGAAAGGAAATTGGAATCATGTTTCTTAAGGGGGGACAACAGAAACAGGGAACAGGGAATGGGGACACTGGCAAGGCTCTGTGGCGTCAGAACTGGGATGGGGGAAACAGGGAAAATGCGGTATCAGAGCTGGGAAGGGAACACTGGGGAACAGACTCTATCACGTATAGAGAGAAGCCCGACTGCTGTGAAGGGCTTCGGAATATGCCTGCTTGGAAACTAACCCCAATAAACATTATCTGCCCTTCGGACTTCTGGTCTTTTGCTGCTTCCTGTCTGTGTGACAAGAACCAGGGAAGTGGGAGGGTGAAGGGAAAGCCCTCTAACAAAACTGACATGACCTGATAACCAACAGGTAAGCCTTTAAGGAAGGTTTTAATACATTTTGGAACTGATCAGGGATTCCCCACGAGAACTGATGAAGGGGTGATGGTAAATACACATTTTGATCCTTTTCTTGTTTTATATGTTTTCCCCATAAGGCGCACTGTCATGGATCCATAGGATCTGTGCAATGCCCTGGCTTTTAAACAGTCCTTGGGAGGTGCCCCTTGAGTGCACTAGACCCCCGAGGGGTCCCACTCTTCCACAAGGATAGGCCATGTAGCTTCAACACCTGAGACTGAGCCTCTGGCTTCAACACTCCTATTTCAACCTGTCAGCTGGTCCAGCTGAACGACACTCCTGTTCAGCGACTGTTCCTCAGTCAATGCACAGAGCAAGTTTTTGCTGTGACACTTGACTTTTAAAACATAGCAGGGTTTATTAGTCAACTGAAACGCAGCATTGGAAAGTCCTTAGATTAGCACAGGGAAGCAAAAAAGACAATATAGTCCATACTGGCCAATACCCTTGAGCCATGCTGCTGTAGAAAACGTTTTGGTTTCCTTTCACTGTGACTGTCCATTTGTCTTCGCTCCGGTAGAGCTCCCGGCGTCTGCGAGCTCAGTTCTTCCTGGTCCCAAAAACATAACGAGTCCATGTATACTTCACTCAGCCAAACGGAGATCCTCCCATGGACCGCTGACAATTATTCCCTTGTCTCTGTCGGGTATTCCATTGATGTAGGTTGGTCCCAGCCAGTCCTTAATAACCCATTCATATCACCCCATGACAGATACATGACAAAACACCTCATGTCTCCTGCTCGTTATAATCATAGTAACACCAATCACAGAGGGAAACTGAGGTGTGTATTGGCATCATAGAAGTATCACCAAAATTACCACCTCTATCACACACACAGTGCTCACAGCCCTTGGAGAGAAAGCAAAGCACAGGAACTGGATGTTAGTCCAGTGAACACAGTGGAGAACAAGCTGCAATCCTCAAACCTGGTCAAAAAGAAGAGGCATGTGGGTCGCTACCCATAGAGAGGGGCTGGCTAGAGGCCTGATACCGCATTGCTTGAGCAGACCATGGAGGCAGGTCAAAGGCTTAGCTACCCCAGAACTATGACATCGCAAAAGCAAGTTTTGGGGAATTAGGAAATC
Organism: Terrapene triunguis; assembly: GCF_002925995.2. Classification (NCBI taxonomy): domain Eukaryota; kingdom Metazoa; phylum Chordata; order Testudines; family Emydidae; genus Terrapene; species Terrapene triunguis. The sequence goes on from NW_020674696.1 coordinate 4,121, forward strand.
TAGTGATTCAGGTGTAATGGGAGGGAGAATTAAACTCCCCCAGTGTGTGGACAAGGCTGGGGAATTTAACACTAAAATTCAGGAGCAACAGCCTCTAATTCTTCCGGAAAAGAAGAATGTAAGAAACAAGAACTGGGCTACGCAACCTAGGAGGTACAGGCTCAAAGATCCAAGGAATCTGGAGGGAAGACAGCTTCTGGCTGCTGCACATGGGGAGAGGGGTGACAAGACTCTTTCCAAACTCTCACTCCTGCTGACCCCAACCTGATTTTATGATCTATGACCTAGTCACATGTCTTGTGGGCAATTTTATACTAGCTAGAGGTAAAATGTCATTATCAGAGTATTGCTTATTAGCTTGGAATATGCATAGAGGGGCAAGGAGGTGAATATAAATAAATGGGTTATTAAGGGCAGGGACTACACTACAGCCGGGATCAAAGCTCTGAGATCAATCCACCGGTGATCGATGCAGCGTGTCTATTAAAGACCCGCCAAATTGACTGCAGATCGCTCTCCAGTCGACCCCTGTACTCTACCCCTGACGAGAAGAGTAAGGTAAGTAGACCCTGCGGTAACTCGACTTAAGGTACATCGACTCCAGCTATGTTATTCACGTAGCTGGAGTTGCGCAGCATAGGTTGAGTTACTGCAGTAGTGTAGACATAGCCTAAGCTTGCTACAGTTAAGGGCCTGTTATATTAGGTTGAGGCTTTGTGGGAGTAGTTATGCTGAAGTCTGGGATTTACCCAAATAGGCTAAGGAGAGAATCCCAGGTCAGATATTTTGCACCCTCATTTTAAGAGACTAACAAGTAACCACAAGCGGGTGGAATATGCCACGAGATTCTGAAAGAAGGAAGTTTGGGGCGGGCTTTAGCAATTAGGTTGCTATGCAGTATCTCAGCAGTTGGACCGCATTCATATATTGGAATTATTAATAAATAAGTGATGTAAATCATGAGTATTAATGCTTGATGCTTAATTATGGACTTCCCAAAGGCCACATATGGGTTGGGGCAGCTATTGACATTACTGTAATCAGAGTAAAGGAGCAGATATGGTATATAGCCATCCTATTACCGTAAGGAAATGGATAAAATATCTCTCCTAGTTATCATTTTTTCATTTTGTCACGTCTCCGAGACAGTATAAACTGAGGAAGGGCCTCCCTTCTGAGGGTCTCCCTTGCCCCTCGATCTTTGTTTCCAATGGTATACATAACTTGTAAGTATGCACAGTGCAAGACCCTCTTTACTATACTTATCTTAGTCTAATTGTTATGTGTATTGATCCTTGCCTATGATTTCAATTATAACTGTCTGTATTAAATCAACTTTGAGTTGCCATGTACAAGGGCAGTTGTACCCTAATATGTAGGTGTAAAAATTCTTCAGGCTACACTACCACCTTGTGATATCATCAACAAAATGCCCATTTGTGCCTGGGTAATGGCCCTGCTATGGGAAGGAGGAATGCAGCAAGGACTCAGGATCGGTGGCCAGGGTCACTGTGCATGGAGATGGGGAGGTTATATGGGGAAAGGGGTAATGAGTGGCAGAGGGAGGACAAGAATTAGAATAATAATATTTTGGGAAAAAATGTATAATGAAGTGAAACTGAACAGAAATAAAACTGGACTGTAAGCTCTAAAGAAACAAGGCTTGGGTAGGGATTCGAGGTTAAAGGTCTGGGATCCGTCACAGCTCTAGATCCTCAAACCTCTCTCCCTCCCACTGACCCACCCAGCCCACTTCCGGGGTGTCCTTCCTCCACACTCTCCTCCCCTTCTTCCCATTACCCTCAATTGTCACCACTTCCCAGCACCTTGGGAGCTTCTTGTGTTCCCTCCTCGTCTCTCACTACCTCATCCCTCCCTGCTGCTTCTTAGCTCTAATCCTTCACACACCTTCCCCATGTCCTGGCACCCCAGAATTATCTACTCCCCCCTTTTTCCACCTTCCCACAGCTCTGTTCTCCCTTCACCCATGGGGTCCTGAATGGCAACTTTATGCACTCTCCTATCAAAAGATGAGCTCATCTGACTGTCACACAAGTCATGCATGAGTCCTACAACTATTTACTCAATTTAGAATTTACAGGTGGCATATTTTCCTCTTAAAATGAGGAAAAGGCACGAAAACTCTAATTATTAATGTCTCCAATAAGGATACATTAAATGTAATTTTAAAATGACTGACAGCACCAAAAAAGCACATGTCCAAAAATTATTCTAGTGGGTGGGAAATAAGGCAAAAAAAGGGGGGCAAGGAAATGTCTCAAAACTTGTATGATGAATAAAGGTATAAAGTTATTACTACTCAGGTTCTTTAGAGACCCCACAGCTTCTAATAACTGAGGGGACAGGACTCCTTACCCAGCAAGACCACCGTCTCATAGTTCTCCTGCATGACATCCCTGTAGAGGGCTCTCTGAGTGGGGTCCAGCAGAGCCCCCTCTTCCCTGGTGAAATACACAGCCACCTCCTCAAAAGTCACTGGCCCCTGAAAGAGCAAGAGTCCAACACTCAGTATCTGCTGCCCCAGTCACAACCCCACTATTCACAGAACAGTAGCACCAGGTAAATGGAAGTTCCGGGAGGCACATGTTAACAGAGTCCCACCCCACCCTCCCTAGAGCAGCCAGGAGGCATCAGAGGGTAGAAAGAGAGAACCTTTGTGTCTCCCAACTGACACATGGAGGCAGGGTCTTCACATTTATCATATACCTACTAGTCAGGGCTTGATATAGGAGATGGGGCTATCTCTGGACCCTGCTGGTGGCTCCCTGGTAGGAATCCCAACACTTTCCAAATAAAATATATGGAAGGAAGGGGAAGTCAATAGTAAAGAATATAAGTTAAAAGGTCAGAATTGTAGAAAATTGGTAAGGGAAGCTATCAGAAATCAATGACCAATCAATGAAAATAAGAAGGAAGTTTTGAAAAGTATATTAATCCTAACAATGGTAGTGATAAATTTCTAGATAGAAATGGCAGAATTATCAAAAATAATGCAGAAGGGGTAAAAGTGTTCAATAAATATTTCTCTCCTGGATTTGGAGAAAAACAGATGATGTACTCATATCATAAAATGTTGACGACGACACTCTTTCCATTCCAACAAGAACTCACGAGGACGTTAAACAGCAGTTATTAAAGTTAGACATGTTTAAAAAAACAGGTCCAGATAACCAGGTCCAAGAGTTTTTAAAGACCTGGTGGAGGAGCATGGTGGGCTATTAATGTTGATTTTAATTAGGACTTGGAACACTGGGGAAATTCCAGAAGACTGGAATAAAGCTAATGCTGTGCCAATACTAAAAAGTGTAAAAGAGATGACCCAGTTAATTACAAGAGTGTCAATCTGATATCAATACTGAGCAAAATAATGGAGCAGTAGATACTGGATTTCATTAATAAAGAATTAAAGGAGGGTAATATAATTAGTGCCCATTAAGAAAGGTTTAGAGAAAATAGATCCTAGAAAACTAACTGGATATCCTTATTGGATGAGAACAAAAATTTGGTCACAGCTAATAGTATTGATGTAATATACCTAGACTTCTGTAAGGCATATGACTTGGTTCAGCACAATATTTTGATTAAAAAACTAGAATGATACAAAATAAACACAGCATACATTAAATAGATTAAAAACTGTGATTGTAAATGGTGAACCATGGTCAAGTGGATTTATTTCTAGCGGGTTCCCACAAAGATTGGTTCTTGGCCCTGTGCTATTTAACATTCTTATCAATGACCTAGAAGAGAATATAAAATCAGCACTGATAAAGTTTGCAGTTGCCAGAAAGATCGGGGATGGTGGTAACTAATGAAGGTGGGAGGGATAGCTCAGTGGTTTGAGCATTGACTTGCTAAACCCAGGGTTGTGAATTCAATCCTTAAGGGGGCCACTTAGGGATCTGGGGTAAAATCAGTACTTGGTCTTGCTAGTGAAGGCAGGGGGCTAGACATGATGACCTTTCAGGGTCCCTTCCAGCTATATGAGATAGGCATATCTCCATATATTATAAGTGTCAGTAGATTCAGGCTCCAGTACTGGGAGTCTGTGAAGTTTTCCCAGCCCTGGCTGGAGGGTTATTTCCTGTTCCACAAAGAGGGGAAGTTCCATTCCCAGCTCCTGTGCCTTGAAATTAAGCCCTATCAGACACTACACCCCATATTCAGCATAGTAATATGATTGGGACATAATTATGATGCATTTTGTGCAAGATGCATCATGTGCTGAATATGATTATCCTATTTGTGTGCATGGATCATGTTTGTACTGAAGTTATGGTTATTGACTATGTATCTGCATTTCAAATGTGCTTACTCTGGATAACACCCACAACTAGCCTTTCAGGTACAAAATGAAGAAGCTAGACAGTGCTGATGGCTCATCAACAAAGAATATGGATAATGGACCATGGAAGAGTTTAGCACTCAGCAGGGCATGCTACGGCATGTGACCAGACCACATGACAATGAACTCCATTTTGGTACCTGTATTTTTCCACAAACTGGACTGGGAAATGACCTTGGAACAAAGGGGTCCCACCCTATGGAAAAGGTACATAAGGTAGGGTGTGACATCATCTCTTGGCCTCATTCCCCACACAAGAGAACTTCTGGAAACACCTGAGGAAGTAAGACTGAACTGGGGGAAGTGCTGGTCCCAGGGTAAAGGGATTTCTAGCTTGTGTATGGAAATTTGGGGGCCTGCTTGTACCATCAGTCAGGGTGAGAAATTGCTAATTCAAATTCTATCCATCTAGTATGTTAGACTTAGTTTGAGTTTTTGGTTATTTGCTAAGTAATCTGCTTTGATCTGTTTGCTATCACTTATAATTGTTGGGATATGTTAGGGTTAAGTAAAAGAGCTGGGAACTGCTAATGTGCTGACATGGCATTAGGGGACAAAGGCATAAGCAGGCAGTAATTCTTTGCTTAATAAATAAGTTGCCATATTTTCCTTTCCCTGCTGCTTGTAAGAATTGATAAGGATGCAGCTGCATGAGAAATCTAGTTGTCAGAATGAATGTCCTTTGTGCAAAAGAAAGTAAAATAAATGTTATCTCCCCCTCCCTTCCTTTCCCAGCTACATAAACAAGCCCTGGCTTATGGTCCCTTCCTCCGTCCCCTGAGAACTGCTGATTAAGGAAATTTGTAGCAACACATTAATGCAAAGAACTGTATTTTCAAGGTAAAAATGTCTGTATGACATGCGTAATCCTGTGAATAACAGATAGGTGTGGGTATACTAACAGTATGGGTGTTTCTATTACTTAATAAGGGTTTTGGGGGTGTTGTAATGGATGTAGGCATGTACATACTAACTTAGATAAAAGGAGTGTGATGTAACTAATGCAGTGCTTACTCGACAATTGGGTCGAGGGGAACAAGTATCGCAATAAAGAAGCCTGTACTCATATCTGCCTCCGGGTCAACCTGCCTCTTTATTCTTCTAACAATAATCATTTAAAATCTATCTTTCTGCAGTTAATAAACTTGTTTTTTGTTTTATGCTTTATCTTAACCAGTGTTAAGTATTTTGAGTGAAGTATCTGGGGAAAATCTGCGCTTGGTTAGCACAAGCTTATTGTGCATATCTTTCCCATATCGAGGGGAATGCGAATTATATTAATGAGATTACATTGCAGAGAGCCCTGTGCACTATAAGATGGTATAATTCTGAATTTATACTACAGCAAGTGTGCAAGGTTGGGGAGCTGGGAAATTGGCTGTTGTCTTCTATCTGTCCTTGAGTAGCTTAGGTAAAGCACTCAGGTAGCTTAGTTGGGTGTATGGCACCACCTGCTGTCGTGTTGGGTGATAACAGGGCCTGGAGAGGCTGACTGAATCTCCAGCAAAGCAGTGTGAGAAGGGCCAACCCAGCTTGAGGGTTAGAGGGCACAGCGGTTCCCAGAAGCCCCCGAGACTGCACCCTGGGGGTGACAACCCATGACACCCTAGATTACACAAGTCTCAGACGGTTTGTCACATCCTGTTATTTCCTGCCTCCCACCACGTGTAGCAGCTACCACCTTCCTATGCCTTTACTGCTCCTCTCCCTCCAAGCAGAGCCCACCACCAGCTCCTTGATAATCTCTTACCTGAGCCAGCTCCATTGCAGCCATTTCCTTCCCCCTGGGAGGATGGGATGATCTGGAGCAAACGTGGATGTTATTCTGTAGCCTGACAGGACGAGAAGGGCAATGTGAGAGAATTCAGATGGGGTTTTCATCCATTCCACATGCTGATTCCCCCCAGGATTTTTCCCTGCTAATGGACATTCTAGGTTCTGCCACACTGTAAAGCACAGAGTGACCTTATTCCAGAACAGGCCTCACCCCCTCCCACCAGGGTGTAACCCTCTGAGACATGGTGACACCCTCCCAGTAACAGTCTCTCTGTTACACTTATAAAGTTTGCGGACGATACCAAGCTGGGAGGGGTTGCAAGTGCTTTGGAGGATAGGATTACAATTCAAAATGATCTGGACAAACTGGACAAAAGGTCTGAAGTAAATAGGATGAAATTCAATACGGACAAATGCAAAGTACACCGCTTAGGAAGGAACAATCAGTTGCACACATACAAAATGGGAAATGACTGCCCAGGATGGAGTATTGTGGAAAGGGATCTGGGGGTCACAGTGGATCACAAGCTAAATATGAGTCAACAGTGTAATGCTGTTAGAAAAAAAGCAAACATCATTCTGGGATGTATTAACAGGAGTACTGTAAGCAAGACACGAGAAGTAATTCTTCTGCTCTACTTCGCACTGATTAGGCCACAACTGGAGTACTGTGTCCAGTTGTGGGTGGCACATTTCAGGAAAGATGTAGACAAATTGGAGAAAGTCCAGAGAACAGCAACAAAAATGATTAAAGGTCTAGAAAACGTGACCTATGAGAGAAGATTGAAAAAATTGGGTTTGTTTAGTCTGGAGAAGAGAAGACTGAGAGGGGACATGGTAATAGTTTTCAAGTACATAAAAGGCTGTTACAAAGATGCGGGAGAAAAAATGTTCTTCTTAACCTCTGAGGATAAGATAAGAAGCAATGGCTTTAAATTGCAGCAAGGGCAGTTTAGGATGGAGATTAGGGAAAAAACTTCCTAACTGTCAGAGTGATTAAGCACTGGAATAAATTGCCTAGGGAGGTTGTGGAGTCTCCGTCCTTGGGGATTTTTAAGAGCAGGCTGGAGAAACACCTCTCAGGGATGGTCTAGATAATACTTAGTCCTGCCTTGAGTGAAGGGGACTGGATTAGATGACCTCTCAAGGTCCCTTCCAGTTCTATGATTCTATGAACCAAAGGCCAGAGAAGAGCAGAATCAAAGGAGTCACTCTGGGTGATCCTCCCTGTCATTGTCCCCAAGGCAGCTCTCTCAGGTTTACAAAGTTGTTTGATGCTCCAGCCTTTATACAGTCTCTCCTGGGAGTGCCCCCTTTCAAGGGCTGGGCCTAGTTTTAGCTTTTGACAAGCGTGAACCCAAGGGCGCTGAGACTGGGCCTTCTTGCCTCAGCATACCTAGCTTTTTTCTGTGGCTCCCCAGTGAGTCCAAATGAGTAGATATGCCTCAGAGACTGTGAACATAAGAAGGGCCCACTGCGTCAGACCAATGGTCCATCTAGCTCAGTGGCCAATGCCAGGTGCTTCAGAGGGAATGAACAGAACAGGTAATCATCAAGTGATCCATCCCCTGTCACCCATTCCCAGCTTCTGGCAAACAGAGGCTAGAGACACCATCCCTGCCCATCCTGCCTGCGACACTGGCAGATGAGGTGTTAGCTCTTGCAAAAGCCCCCATGTCTTCATTGAATATTGTGATGGGGCAAGGGCAGATGGCTTCAGTAAAGTAGTGAGGAACAGGTATGTTAGCCCCAGGCTAAACAAATCCCTGGTACAATGGTAACCAAATGACAGTTGCTCCAGGTTAATCAAGACACCTGGAGCCAATTAAGAGCCTTCTAGAAGGCAGTGGAGACAGCTAGATTGATTGGGACACCTGAAACCAATCAAGGGCTGGCTTGAACTAGTTAAAAGCCTCCCAGTTAGTCAGTGAGGTGTGGGTGTCAGGTGCTATAGGAGGGAGCTGGGCTGTTGGAGGACCGAAGCAATACAAATCTATATCAGGTGTAAGGAAGGAGGCCCTGAGGTAATTGTGAAGAAGATACTGAGTGGGGGCTGCTGTGGGGAAGTGGCCCAGGGAATTGTACACATCCTATTTCCAAAAAGTCAGCTTCCATAGCTGCTAATTTTAG
>NW_020674697.1:0-1154 GCF_002925995.2 Terrapene triunguis
CCCAGCTCCCCGGGCGCCCCCCAAACCGGGTATTTACCCAGCTCCCCCGGAGCCCCGCAAACCCGGTATTTACCCAGCTCCCCGGGCGCCCCCCAAACCGGGTATTTACCCAGCTCCCTGGCCACCCCGCAAACCGGGTTTTTACCTAGGTCCCCGCGTGCCCCGGCCGGGTATTCACTCAGCTCCCCGCGTGCCCCGGCCGGGTATTCACCCACCCCCGGGCGTCTCTCACCTGGCGCTCGGCCGGCTTGCGGCAGTCCCCGCACACGGTGCCCAGCAGCCCGTTGAACACCTGCAGGGCGCACAGGGCCAGCTCCAGGGCCCCCAGCCCCAGGGTGACGGAGAACAGGACCACGTGCCACAGCACCGCCCGTGGCGGGGTCACGCACAGCTCCCACAGCGTCCTGTTCGCCAGGTAGTTCTCGCTGTGGGGCGGGGGGGGGGGGGGCCCGGGGCGGGCGGGGGGGGGCGGGGGGGGGGGGGGCAGGAGTGGTGGGGGAAGGGGGCAGGGAGCGTGGGAGTTGGGGTGCTATCTTTATGAACCCCCCCACGCCTGCCTCGGTTTCCCCAGGGGGTTCCTGTTGGCCCTGGGGTGGGGTGGGAGCGAGGGAGGGGGTGCGCCCCCAGCACTGCCAGGGGAAGGGGAAAGTTTGGGGCATTGCAGGGGGGCAGACCTGGGTCCATGGGGCGGGGGGACCTGGATCTGGGGGGGGGGGGGCAGGATTTCTGAGAGCTGTGGAAGGGGGAGGATTCAGGAGGAGGTTAGGAGGGCTAGGGATGTGGGGGGGCAGGATTTGGGGGGCTGGGCGGGTCAGGGTTGGGGTTGTGGGGGGCTAGAGTTTTCGAGTGTCAGGCTGAGGGGCTCCCAGCTCTCGGGGCTCCCCAGGGTTATTATGGGATGGGGCAGGGCCCCGCCCCCTTACCTGATGTCCTGGAAGGGCGACCCCCATGTCCCCTCAGCATCCTGGCAGAGGGGCCCCTTGGCCAGGCCGGTGGCGGACACGACCAGGCAGTAAAACCCCCCCAGGACGCCCCATAGCGAGCAGAACACGGAGCGCAGCATCTGTGGGGGGAAACGGGGGGTTGTGAGAGCAGATAGCAGCCCCCCTGCCCCCCCTCTCCCCACATCCTCCCCCACTGCCCCCACCTCATCC
>NW_020674697.1:1164-1636 GCF_002925995.2 Terrapene triunguis
CCACCTCATCCCTTACAGTCCCCACACTGCCCCCCAACTGCCCCCCCGCCCCAGGAAGGAGGCTCCGTACCCGGCACCGGTTCCCGCAGCATCCGCCTCCGCAGCAGCCCTTCCCTCCGGCGCGGATGGCTGAGAGCCCGGGGCAGAGAACCTGAAAGGGGGGTGGGGGGGGGACACACATCAAATCCAGCAGCTCCGAACCCCCCCGCCCCCCGCAATCAGTCCCACGGGCCCATCCAGTGTCGGGCAGTTCCGCAGGCCCCTCCCGAGCGGCTGCGTCACCGGTATCGGCTGATAAGGCCCCGGTATCAGCCTCCTGATATCGGCAGCGCCAGGGCAAAGGGCAAACGGGGTGTGCTTGATCGAAAAAGGAAGCTAGCAGTGGGGGGAAGCGCTGGCATGGGATCCTCCCCAGCACGCACAGCCCCCCCTCCAGTCCCGCCCCCCCAATCAATACGATCCCCTGTGGGGA
>NW_020674698.1:0-903 GCF_002925995.2 Terrapene triunguis
TCAACACTTCCGTCTCCTATGTCCATCTCCACCTCAGTCCAAGTGTGTACATTTTTAATATATAAGGCAACACCTCCTCCCTTTTCCCCCAGTCTATCCTTCCTGAGCAAGCTGTACCCATCCACACCAACATTCCAATCATGTGTATTATCCCACCAAGTTTCAGTGGTGCCAACAATGTCATAGTTGTATTTATTTATTAGCACTTCCAATTCTTCCTGCTTAACTTCCAGCGTGCTGGGTAATCTTTGTGCCTGCCTCCTTAGGGGTGGATGTGGACGGCCAAAACACAGCTGGACAGACAGGTCTCTTCGTTGCCGCACTGCTGGGACACACCGCGGTCGCCCGGCTCTTCCTCTGGTTCAGAGCAGATCCCAACCAGTGAGTGGCCCTCATGGTGGAGCCAGTGGCCTGAGAGAGGAAAGGTCCCATATCCCATTCCCCTCCCCCTGAGCCAACCAGTCTCCTGCCTGGGGCCAGATCGGAGCTGGCGCCCTGGAAAGGCTCTGGATCCCATTCCCCCAAGCCAGACTGGAAGCAGTGCATTGTGGGAAAATCTTCCCTTGTTGCCCTGGGGTCTCGGCAGTGCCTCCTAACACCTGTCCCGTGCACTTCCTTCCCCAGTCGGTGTTACGATGGCAGCACCCCTGTCCACGCTGCCGCCTTCTCCTGCCAGCGGTCCCTCTTCGCCCAAGTCCTGGAGGCGGGGGGTGACCTGAGACTCCATGATCAGCAGGGCAGGACCCCCCAGGACTGGGCCGAACAAGCTGGGAGTGACCAGAATGCCGAGGTACCTATGCAATCGAGGTGGGCGGCCTCCAGTGCTTAATTTGTAATGAAAGAGGTGCCTGGGCTCAAGCAATTTTTGTATATTGACAACTGATGCAGGAAGCCCAGAGACAC
>NW_020674698.1:913-2824 GCF_002925995.2 Terrapene triunguis
GGGCTCTGAACCGCCAGGCCAAGAGGTGCCAGGGCTCAGCCCTGGCACAAATTAAGCACTGGGGGCCTCTGTATGGGATAAGGAGCTTAGCCTGAATCGTCTGCCTGTCGCCCCCCCCCCCCAGGTGCTGGCATTCATTCAGCAGTGCCGTGCCCGAATGGTGGGGCTGACTCAGCATGGGGAGCAGGGAGCCACGCAGATGCTTTCCAGCAGGGTAGGGGGCTCGCCACGCAGCCTGCGTTCCTCCTTCTCCTCCCTGTCCTCCCTGCTCTCTGCCTCCTTCTGGTAAGACCCCTCCCCACAAAGCTGGGGTTCCGACAGTGCAGCAGCTCCCAGCATGCATTGCTCCATCTTGATCCCAGCAGCCATTCTGATGTGAGTGGATGAGAGGTAGCGCATGAGGTTACCATCCCCAGCATGCACTGCTCCGATGAGACTCTATGTCCTAGCATGTAATGCTCTATCGTGACATGAGTGGATAGGGAGTGTCTGGGTTGCTTGGCTAAAGATGGTGTGTTGCATGCTGGGAACTATAGTATAGAGCCACGGCCTGTCCACTTCCATCAAGATGGAGCATTGCATGATGGGACCTGCAGCCTCACAGGCCATAGTCCTGTCGGAGCATGTCAAGGTGATGCACTGCATTCTCGGGGAGCGGGAAACCTATTTTTATTTGGTGGCATGAAACAGCCTCAAGAGTGGATGGCTCACTACAAAAACTGCTGCTACTCACACCTTCTTGTTAACTGTTTGAAATGGGCCACCTTGATTACATTGACCTCATTAGCACTACACAAGTGATTTCCACCCCTTCTTGTCAACTGTTGAGAACAGCCCACTTCCACCTTAATTGAATTGGCTCCTTAGCACTGACCCCCACTCGGTAAGGCAACTCCCATCTTTTCATGTGCTGTGTATTTATACCTGTTACTGTATTTTCCACTCCATGCATCTGATGAAGTGGGTTTTAGCCCACGAAAGCTTATGCCCAAATAAATTTGTTAGTCTCTAAGGTGCCACCGGACTCCTAGTTGTTTTTGCTGATACAGACTAACAGGGCTACCCCTCTGAAACCAGCCTCAAGAGGGCAGCACAGGGGTGGGGGCTGGTTATAACCTGAAGTGTCTGTCTCTGAGACCCCGTGTGACTCCAGTCTAGGGTGACCAGACAGCAACTGTGAAAAATCGGGACGGGGTGGGGGGTAATAGGCTTCTATATAAGAAAAAGCCTCAAATATCGGGACTGTCCCTATAAAATCGGGACATCTGGTCACCCTACTCCAGTCCCTGCTATTTAGAGATGGTCCCCTCCTCTCTCTGCCACAGTGAAGTGCCAAAATGGGGTGGGGTGGGCAGGGGGTTAGTAGGTAAAAGTTTAACTTTCAGCCTGCCCCACAGGTCTCTGGACAGCTCCGGGACGGATTGGAGTGGCAGGGGGCCTGTGGTGGGGTTTGGCCAGGTAAGCAGGGGGGTGGTTTCAGGTAAACAGGGGTCTCTGTTTGGACTGGTGGAGGGGGCATTCCCAGGTAGCAGGGGTCCCTGAATGGCCGGGGGGTGGAGGCTGCTCCCAGGTAAATGGGGATGGGGCATTCCCAGGTAAGCGGGGCCCTTGAATGGCTGGTGTGGGGGCAGTATGAAGCTCACGGGCTAAGGGCATGGTTGGTACAGCCGGGTGGGGGGTAACCTGATCTCCACGGGGGCCAGTCCCATCTGATCACCCTTGTGTACCCCCCCCACAGCTGTGCCCCAGTGGCCCCCTGCGCCCCAGTTTCGCCTCTGTCACCCCCATCGCGGACCCGGACGAGCTGCTGCGGGCCCAGGCCGAGCCGGACCGCAGCTATGAGAATGGGCCCTACACACTCATGAGCAAGTAAGAGTGGGGGGATGGGGTGTGTGGGAGGGTGATCCCCGA
>NW_020674699.1:0-2070 GCF_002925995.2 Terrapene triunguis
TTGTGTTGAGTATCTGGTCACAATTAATGTCTTTAGTGAAGTGATGCAAAATAGGCATTAAACACCTCAGCTTTCTTGATGTCATCAGTTATTAGCTCTCATTCCCCACTGAACAAAGGATCTGCACTTACCTTTGTCTTTCTCTTGCTCCTGATGCATTTAAAGACACTCTTCTTGCTGCCTTTTGATGTCCTTTGTTAGGTGTCACTCTTTTTGTGCCTTAGATTTTCTGATTTTGTCCCTACATGCTTGTGCTACTCTTACTCCTCCATAGCAATTAGTCCATGTTTCCACTTTTTGTAGGATTTCCTTTTGATTTTCAGGTAATTAAAGAACTCCTGATGGAGCCATATTGGCCTCTTACTATTCTTCCTATCTTTCTTTTGCATCAGGATAGTTTGCAGTTGTGTCTTTTAATATTGTCTTCTTTAGAAACTGCCAGCTGTCCTGAATTTCTTTATCCCTTAGATTTTCTTCCTATGGGACCTCACCTACCAGTTCTCTGAGTTGGTTAAAATCTGCTTTTTTGAACTCCATTTTCCTTATCTTGCTGCTCTCACTCCTTCCTTTCTTTAGAGTCATGAAATCTATCATGATGATAAAGCTCGCTGCAGCAGTTGTTGGCAGACAGTGGCTTCTTCTGCTATCTTTTCCCAGAAGTCTTTTACTTTTAAGACCCCCCAAAAGGAGTGTTGGATGGAACAGTCCATCCTCTCATCATTTTGTCCACCAATAGGCCTAATTTCTGACACAATAATTTTGATTCATTGATTTCAGGTCCTCTACTCCTCATGTATATCAGTCATAATCTTGACTTGATCCTTGAGTGGTATCAGTGACACCCTTTCTGTGTGGACATATTCAGTCTTTCTGTCTCTTTTCCCATCAACATTTGTTATTATAGGTTATTGTGGCACTTAATAAAGTTTCACTCAGTCTTTACTAAGTTGAACTCACAATTAAGGTACATTTATAGGCCCGGTTATAACGATTGGCCCTTGCTTAGGAAGACAGTTGGTTCTGAGGTTTGTGCTGTAGGGTGGAGGTTACGGGGGTCTGTGCTGGGAGGAGTGTGGAGTGTTGGGAGGTCTATGCTAGAGGGATGTAGGGGTCTGTGCCGGGAGGATTATGGGGTCTGTGTCTTGGGGGATCTGTGGGGCTGTGTGGTATAGTGTCTGTGTCTCAGGGAATCTATGGGGCTGTGTGGTGGAATGGGGGGTATGGGGTCTGTGTCTCGGGGGATCTGTGGGGCTGTGTGGTGGAATGGGGTTATGGGGTCTGTGTCTCGGGGGATCTGTGGGGCTGTGTGGTGGAATGGGGTTATGGGGTCTGTGTCTTGGGGGATCTGTGGGGCTGTGCGGTGGAATGGGGGGTATAGGGTCTGTGTCTTGGGGGATCTGTGGGGCTGTGTGGTGGAATGGGGGGTATAGGGTCTGTGTCTTGGGGGATCTGTGGGGCTGTGTGGTGGAATGGGGTCTGTGTCTTGGGGGATCTGTGGGGCTGTATGGTTATATGGGGTCTGCTGAGGAGGTGGCTGTGCTGAGAGGATTATGGGTTCTGTGTTGCGGGGCCTGGGTGCTGGCTGTTGTGCTGTCTCCATCTCCCCTCTCTGTGTAACAGGTGCTGGAGGAGAAGCCATCTGGGCTGCTGGTCGCCTCCCTGCAGGCCAAGGACCCAGACGAGGGTGAGAACGGGACCATCTTCTACTCACTAACAGGTAATGGAGGAAAGAGGGCAAGCGGTATGGCACCATCACCTCCAGTCACTTGCCTAGGGCTATGGTCCTGACCTCCCCACAAACACACATGCACACTCCCAGCATTCCCCAAGCCTGCCCCGCACCATGTCTAACTTGCTCTGACCCATGCAACAGCATCTCCCCTTCTCTCCACAGGGGCTTGGGCCGAGTGCTTCACACTGCACATGGCCACGGGGGAGCTGCGTACAGCCACTGTGCTGCGCCGAACCGACCGGGCCGAGTACATCTTCACTGTCACAGCCAGTGACCGGGGCACGGAGCCCCGCAGTACAGCAGCCACTGTCCGCATCCAGGTACATGGGCCCCCCAAC
>NW_020674699.1:2080-2370 GCF_002925995.2 Terrapene triunguis
GCCCCCCAAATCCCCCCCAGGGCTATCATCCACCTCCAGGTACATGGACCCCCAAACCCGCCCCCCAGGGCTATCATCCACCTCCAGGTACGTGGGCCCCCCAAATCCCTCCCAGGGCTATCATCCACCTCCAGGTACATGGGCCCCCAAATCCCCCCTAGGGCTATCATCCACCTCCAGATACAAGGGCCCCCCAAACCTGCTCCCCCAGGACTGTCAAACACATCCAGGTACATGGAGCCCCCCCCCCCCCCCCCCCCCAAGGCTATCATCCACATCCAGGTACATGG
>NW_020674700.1:0-361 GCF_002925995.2 Terrapene triunguis
GAAACGCCGCTCTGTGAGCTCTGCGCGTGCGGAACCCCGCCCCCCCCATCCGCTCTGGGAGAGTCAGGAACTACAACTCCCAGCCTGTCCCGCGGCGCTTCCGCCCTCTCCAGCCCCGGTCAGGGCGGGCCCCGGGGTCAGTCTGACCCCGCCCTCCCGCTCATCCCCTCCCTCCGCAAAGACCCCCCCGCCCCCCTCCCGGGAGCAGCGGCCCCGGGGTCTCTGGGCCGGGCAGCGCCGCTAGCAACGGTCCCCCCTCGACCTGTCCCCCGGGTTCGACCGGCCCCCGCCCCCCGTGACCTGCCCCCCCGCGTCCGACCGGCCCCCCCGCCCCGTGACCTGCCCCCCCGCGTCCGACCGG
>NW_020674700.1:371-3747 GCF_002925995.2 Terrapene triunguis
CCGACCGGCCCCCCCGCCCCGTGACCTGCCCCCCCGCGTCCGACCGGACCCTCCCCCCCCGTCAGACCGGCCCCCGCCCTGCCCCGTGACCCCCCCAGCCCCTCCAGTGTCCCGCTCCACACTCCCCTCTGACAGCAGCTCCCCAAAGCGTCCCGGCTGCCACGTGAGGGGCTTATCACTGTCTGTTGATTGAACTTCCATCTGCAATCCCCGCAAACTGTCCCACTCCTCTCACTGCCTCACGATCAACTCTCCTCAGCGCCGGGCGGGTTTCTCTCATTAGCAAATGGTTCTGTTTAGACCTGTTTCTTCCCCAGTTCTCAAAGATTGATATAAAATATCCCGTGTGCAGGGCTGTAGTAGCCAGGGTGGTCCCAGGGTATTGGAGGCTGCCCCCTTGGTTTGTATACAAATGTTGGGTGTTATTCTCCATCCCATTCCTTATGAATCCTAACATGTTGTTAGCTTTTTTGCTGGCAGCTGTGCATTGAGTGGAGCTTTTCATTAATCTGTCTACAGCAACATGCAGATCCCTTTCTTGGGTTGTGTAGCCGATAATATGTTCTGCTGACGTCGCTAGGTGCAATGCATGTTCAGTGGGGTTTCTCCCCTCATCCTTATTTGTATTTCCTCTCCCTACTAGTGTTGGGGTGTCCTTCTATAGGTTAGTGTAGTAGTAATGATCTCATCTTGGTGTCATATATGTCAATTCGTTGACATGGCACTCCTGTGGTCAGACATCTGTGGATGTTCTAGCCGAAGGCCGGTGTTAGCTCATGTTCCTCTGGTCGGCTGGTGTCTTTACGGACGAAGTTCCCCCTTAGACATGACATGAGTGGCTGGCTCATTACAGAAGCAGCTTTTCCTCTCCTGGAATTGACACCTCCTCATCTATTATTGGGAGTGGACTACATCCACCCTGATTGAATTGGCCCTGTCAACACTGGTTCTCCACTTGCGAAGTAACTCCCTGCTCTCCATGTGTCAGTATATAATGCCTGCATCTGTAACTTTCACTCTATGCATCTGAAGAAGTGAGGTTTTTTACCCACGAAAGGTTATGCCGAAATAAATCTGTTAGTCTTTAAGGTGCCACCAGACTCCTTGTTGTTTTTCCTGACCAACTAGCTTTTTCTGTGCTTGATCTAATTTCACATTCACTTCTGAGACATTAGACAGACATTCAGAAACTCCGTTCACAGACAAACAGCTCTTTTCCTTAGACACACAATTGGAGAAACCCTCCCCAGGCAAATCATTGCCCGTAACAGACACAGGTTTCAGATCATTCCTTTCCTGTGACTGGTTACGTGGACTGAACAAAGCTTTAATATTCTCTCCAATCAAAAGATCCTTAGGCAACTGTCATAAACAGATAGTTAAGGGTTAATGCCTCTTTTACCTGTAAAGGGTTAAGAAATTCACCTAGCCTAGCTGACACCTGATCAGAGGAACCAATGGGGGGATAAGATGTTTCAAAAGGAAGGAGGGAAGTTTCCTTTGTTTAGTTCAGTTTTGACCGGAGTGGGAAAGCTCCAGAAATCAGCCTCTTATCAAGTAGTGAGTATTAGTGAAGGGAATAAATAGGTTTATGTTTATTTTCTTTGTAACTTGTCTTGGGCATTAGGGAATAATCAAATTGGGTATTTTTTGTGTAACTAAGTTTTGCCCAGGGAAACATCCTCTGTGTTTTGAATCTGTTGTCTGTGAGATCAGCTTGTATGCTATCTCCCAGAGGGTTTTCTTTTACCTTTCTTTTCTTTAATTAAAAGTCTTATTTTTAAGAACCTGATTGATTTTTCCGTGTGTTAAGATCCAAGGGGATTGGATCTGGACTCACCAGGAATTGGTGGGGGGATGGTTAAATTCTCCTTGTGTTAAGATCCAAGGGTTTGGATTGGTGTTCACCAGGAAATTGGTGAAGAAGTCTCTCAAGGCTACCCAGGGAAGGGAGTTAGTACTTGGGAGTGGTGGCAGCAAAACCAGATCTAAGCTGGTAATTCAGCTCAGGGGTTCACATGCAGGTCCCCATATCTGTACTCTAAAGTCCAGAGTGGGGGTAAAACCTATGACAGCAACAACTTCCTTACACTAGCTATAACTTCATGCTTAGCACCATTCCGTTCAAGGTGGATAATTTCTGGCTAAAGGCACACTTACAGTAAACTCATAGAGGACTACAACATTCACACTATGATTCGGTAAGTAATCCTCCTCTTTGACAAGATCTGCTTTAACAAGAGTGATGTTAGAAGCCATAATTTGCCCTAAACAGCTTTTACCATTGACTTTTACACTCTATGAGTTTTTCATCATTGCTCCTATACATAGCATTGGCACAAGTTCTGGAGTCACCCTCTACTGAATTTACGGTAACAACATTTACATAAAAGGTGGCAGTGTTGGGGTACATTTGGTTACACCCAGACAACTGCTCAGAGTTATACAACATACCAACATTGATACAAACTGGACTTTCAAGAGGATACGATTTCAGCTGTTCTTCCCTTGCTTTTTTCACTTGGAGCTGAAGTCTGGCCATGTTCTGTTGCATCTGGTGAGTCTCCTGTTGCATTTCGTGAGCTTTCTCCTCAGCAGCCAGCAGCTCCAGATGCCACCTGTGACAAAGTGGGGGATTTTCTTGTTTTTTCCTTGTTTTCCAATGGTTTGCATGCAGAGGGGGTGGGACTCAGTTTCCCTGGGTGTTACTGGTTTAACGAGGTGAGGGGAAAGGGAGTTTGTTGTTACAGAGGACCAGCGAGGGAACTTGGGACCCCAGCCAATGGCCTGGATATCCCAGCGACTGGTGACCTGGCAGCCTGGTGACCCGGAGGCCCAGCTGAGGAGTTGCAGCAGGTTCTGGCCAGTGGGAGGACAATGGGCTGCGAAGAGAGGAGCCCGGTGATGTAACCAGCCAGTTCCAGCCAGAGGACAGAAGAGGGGAGAGGAGGCCCAGGCGATCCTGTTTACCTGGAGAGAAGACAATGGACAGGGGCAGGGCTTGGGGGAGATGATATCAGATGCCCAGCTGGAAAGCAGGGGGGCTCTGGGCTGGAGAGGGAGAGCAAGCAGAGCCCACCTGGATGCAGAGGAGACTTGGACGTGCTGTGCTGAGGGAGGCCAGGCCCGAGGGCCCTGAGAGTTTCCTATGCTGTGTTCAAATGCTCAATAAACCCTCCTGTTTTATGCTGGCTGAGCGTCACTCCGGTCTAGAGAACAGGGTTGCATCATTCCCTCTGGGAGTGGAGGCCCCGGGGTCCAGAGCAAGTAGACTCCCTGAGGGGGCCTACGGCAGAGACAGGTGTGCTAAGGCTCAGAGAGGTGCGGCTTGTAGAACCAATGTGAATGAAATTGTTTTTAGTTATCCTGTACCATT
>NW_020674701.1:0-2039 GCF_002925995.2 Terrapene triunguis
GAAAGTGAAAATATAATAGGATCGACTAGTTTCAGCTGCCACAGTATAAGCAGACACTATATGAAGCTGCTTCACATGGCCCAACCAAGTAAACCCAATCCTGATGGGCAGCCACCCTTATTAATTCATTCCATGTGCAGATTACCAGCCACGTGGAACTGTGGTGGTTTTTCAAGTGTCTAGTAGGGATTAGGATGAGACGAAAAAAATCCATTTTCATTGGCGAGCCAGACACTCAGCTAGGCTAGCTATGGAGAAAAGCTAGTTCATAACCCAAGGCACTGTGGGTGCAACCACGCATTAGACCCTTTCTGGGGACTGGTGAAACATTTTCACAAAAACCCTTACTATGCCACACACCTCAGCACTTGCATCACATGATTCCACAGAGGTACACAGAGAACATTCTTGAGGGTTCTGCCTCAATAGTTCTAGGCTGGGGAGAAGCAAAAGTGTGGAAACTGAGACCTTCAATGCTGAAAACACTTGGTACTATGCCCGATAACTCAAAACTTTACATTGAAAGCATTAAACCTCAGCTCTCTATAATTCTGCACTTTAAAAGAGCAGGCAGAACTCCCAAGAAGCAGCCCTTTTCAACAACAAGCTGCAAGCCAAGAACTGGAAACATGCCTTCAAAGTAATACCCAGGGTGGAATTCACTTTTATCAGGTGGACAATTCCTAACTTTCCACCCACCCAGGTCACTAGATCCCCAGACCTCAGCCCACCACCACCATTTTTGGATGTTGTGGTCAAGTTAGCTAGGCAAGAATCAAAACTTACCCTGTTCCAAAGTCTAGAATTTGTTTTATTAAGTCCTGGAGCAGTGCCCAAAGAGTACTACAAGTCTGAGCAGCAGCAGCAGCAGCTTTAAAGCCACTGAGGGGATTTGGATGTTAAATCCCCATTAATATTAATAAGATGTGGGTGTCTAAAACCCTTAGGCAGTTTTACATATTGCACATGCACGCCGACAAAATGAGGAGAGGTGATTTCTCAGTTAATTAGAGAAAATACCAAAATCAAATACATCCTCCACTTAACTTCAGTGGGCAGTAGTCGCTCCTCCTGAACATGAAAGTGGCAATTATTTTAATGTCAACAGAAGTGTGGTTCCGAAATGGCCTCTTCGACATCACGGAGAATCGAAACCACATTGAAGGTACAAATATTAATCTTTCTTTAGGTTTTGTGCAACTATTAACTTTTTAATGTATTAAAACTTAATTATGAAAACATTTTAATAAGTTAGGGGACTCAAGCTTTTGATCTGCCAGGGTTAGAAGCATTCTGATGGGTCAATATAATGACTAGTGCTCTTTTTCCAAGCAATTTTGCTGGATTTATGTTCAGAAGGAAAATAAAAATTGGGTCCCTATAACTGGACCTGCTGGCTTTAGCTTTAGCATCCTCCCAAGAAGCCCTTAGGCAAGATACTCACTGTTAAGAAACTCAAAGATCTGGAAAAAAATCAAAGTGACTTCTTCCAGCCTTGGGGATCTGAATCTTATTTTGAGACAGCTGACCTCATTTCTGCTCATACGCACATAACTTTTTAATGTCAACTCTTCTTTGCATTAACATGTTTTTCTGTCTTGGGTGAAGAAGTGGAAATTAGCTCTTCTGTTTTCTTCATTTTAAACCACGACAGTTGCCTTCAAACTAGGGCTGGCTTCCCAGTTAGGTCAGAGTAAAATGCAGTCTTCTCCCAATTTAAGCCCCTTTCTTGATCAACTCCAGGATTCTCAGAAGATCACAGAAGTGGAACAATCCTGAGCCAGGAACACGAGATACAGAGCTCAGGAAACATTTGCTAACTCCTAGAAAGGACAGTTTTACTCTCAAATACAAAAGCTGCTGCTGCTTTCTTTTAATGCTAACATTTGGCAACACCTGGTCTATCAGTTTTATTGGGTCATAAACCAGTATGCTGAGATTTGTGTTAATTAAATGCTCATCCACATCATAATTCTTCTCATAGACCCACAGATGCTTCAACAAACAAACAAAAAACCTCAAAAACAAACAACCCCCCC
>NW_020674701.1:2049-4088 GCF_002925995.2 Terrapene triunguis
GGGGGGGTTGTTTGTTTTTGAGGTTTTTTGTTTGTTTGTTGAAGCATCTGTGGGTCTATGAGAAGAATTATGATGTGGATGAGCATTTAATTAACACAAATCTCAGCATACTGGTTTATGACCCAATAAAACTGATAGACCAGGTGTTGCCAAATGTTAGCATTAAAAGAAAGCAGCAGCAGCTTTTGTATTTGAGAGTAAAACTGTCCTTTCTAGGAGTTAGCAAATGTTTCCTGAGCTCTGTATCTCGTGTTCCTGGCTCAGGATTGTTCCACTTCTGTGATCTTCTGAGAATCCTGGAGTTGATCAAGAAAGGGGCTTAAATTGGGAGAAGACTGCATTTTACTCTGACCTAACTGGGAAGCCAGCCCTAGTTTGAAGGCAACTGTCGTGGTTTAAAATGAAGAAAACAGAAGAGCTAATTTCCACTTCTTCACCCAAGACAGAAAAACATGTTAATGCAAAGAAGAGTTGACATTAAAAAGTTATGTGCGTATGAGCAGAAATGAGGTCAGCTGTCTCAAAATAAGATTCAGATCCCCAAGGCTGGAAGAAGTCACTTTGATTTTTTTCCAGATCTTTGAGTTTCTTAACAGTGAGTATCTTGCCTAAGGGCTTCTTGGGAGGATGCTAAAGCTAAAGCCAGCAGGTCCAGTTATAGGGACCCAATTTTTATTTTCCTTCTGAACATAAATCCAGCAAAATTGCTTGGAAAAAGAGCACTAGTCATTATATTGACCCATCAGAATGCTTCTAACCCTGGCAGATCAAAAGCTTGAGTCCCCTAACTTATTAAAATGTTTTCATAATTAAGTTTTAATACATTAAAAAGTTAATAGTTGCACAAAACCTAAAGAAAGATTAATATTTGTACCTTCAATGTGGTTTCGATTCTCCGTGATGTCGAAGAGGCCATTTCGGAACCACACTTCTGTTGACATTAAAATAATTGCCACTTTCATGTTCAGGAGGAGCGACTACTGCCCACTGAAGTTAAGTGGAGGATGTATTTGATTTTGGTATTTTCTCTAATTAACTGAGAAATCACCTCTCCTCATTTTGTCGGCGTGCATGTGCAATATGTAAAACTGCCTAAGGGTTTTAGACACCCACATCTTATTAATATTAATGGGGATTTAACATCCAAATCCCCTCAGTGGCTTTAAAGCTGCTGCTGCTGCTGCTCAGACTTGTAGTACTCTTTGGGCACTGCTCCAGGACTTAATAAAACAAATTCTAGACTTTGGAACAGGGTAAGTTTTGATTCTTGCCTAGCTAACTTGACCACAACATCCAAAAATGGTGGTGGTGGGCTGAGGTCTGGGGATCTAGTGACCTGGGTGGGTGGAAAGTTAGGAATTGTCCACCTGATAAAAGTGAATTCCACCCTGGGTATTACTTTGAAGGCATGTTTCCAGTTCTTGGCTTGCAGCTTGTTGTTGAAAAGGGCTGCTTCTTGGGAGTTCTGCCTGCTCTTTTAAAGTGCAGAATTATAGAGAGCTGAGGTTTAATGCTTTCAATGTAAAGTTTTGAGTTATCGGGCATAGTACCAAGTGTTTTCAGCATTGAAGGTCTCAGTTTCCACACTTTTGCTTCTCCCCAGCCTAGAACTATTGAGGCAGAACCCTCAAGAATGTTCTCTGTGTACCTCTGTGGAATCATGTGATGCAAGTGCTGAGGTGTGTGGCATAGTAAGGGTTTTTGTGAAAATGTTTCACCAGTCCCCAGAAAGGGTCTAATGCGTGGTTGCACCCACAGTGCCTTGGGTTATGAACTAGCTTTTCTCCATAGCTAGCCTAGCTGAGTGTCTGGCTCGCCAATGAAAATGGATTTTTTTCGTCTCATCCTAATCCCTACTAGACACTTGAAAAACCACCACAGTTCCACGTGGCTGGTAATCTGCACATGGAATGAATTAATAAGGGTGGCTGCCCATCAGGATTGGGTTTACTTGGTTGGGCCATGTGAAGCAGCTTCATATAGTGTCTGCTTATACTGTGGCAGCTGAAACTAGTCGATCCTATTATATTTTCACTTTC
>NW_020674702.1:0-570 GCF_002925995.2 Terrapene triunguis
ACGAGTTGTGCAGGCCTGATGTATTTGGCATCTCCCCTTTGTGGATTCTCTGATGTCTGATAAGGCGTGAGCTCCAACTTAAGCTTTTCCCGCAAGCGATAACTAAAGCTCTTCCCGCACTCAGAGCATGTGAAGGGCGTCTCTCTTGTGTGGATTCTACAATGTGTGATAAGGTTTGAGCTCTTGCAGAAGCTTTTCACGCACTCAGAGCACATGTAGGGCTACTCTCCGGTGTGGACTCTCTGATGCGTAATAAGGTTTGAGCTCCGATTGAAGCTTTTCCCGCACTCAGCGCATGTGTAGGGTCTCTCTCCTGTGTGGATTCTCTGATGCGTGATAAGGTTTGAGCTCCGATTGAAGCTTTTCCCGCACTCAGAGCATGTGTAGGGTCTCTCTCCTGTGTGGATTCTCTGATGCGTAATAAGGTTTGAGGTCCTATTTAAACTTTTCCCGCACTCAGAGCATGTGTAGGGTCTCTCTCCTGTGTGGATTCTCTGATGCGTGATAAGGTTAGAGCTCCGATTGAAGCTTTTCCCGCATTCAGAGCATGTGTAGGGCATCTCTCCTGTG
>NW_020674702.1:580-12391 GCF_002925995.2 Terrapene triunguis
GGCATCTCTCCTGTGTGGATTCTCTGATGTGTGATAAGGGTTGAGTGCTGACTAAAGCTTTTCCCGCACTCAGAGCACATGTAGGGCTTCTCTCCTGTGTGGATACTCTCATGTGTGATAAGGTGTGAGCTCCGATTAAAGCTTTTCCCGCACTCAGAGCATGTGTAGGGCATCTCTCCTGTGTGGATTCTCTCATGTGTGATAAGGTTTGAACGCTGACTAAAGCTTTTCCCACACTCAGAGGATGTGTAGGGCTTCTCTCCAGTGTGGGTTCTCCAATGTGTGATAAGGGCAGAGTTCCAACTGAAGCTTTTCCCACACTCATGGCATGTGTAGGGTCTCCCTTCCAAGTTGATTCTGTCATGTGTAATAAGGTCTGAGTGGCTACTGAAGTTTTCCTCTGGCATCTGCTGAGTCTCACAGGCTTTTGCTTTTTCTCGGAGTGCACAACTCCCGGAAACATTCCCTTTGGATCTTCCTGATAACGTTCCATGTGGTTCCACTTGCTCAGTATCTTCCTGCTGGGGTTTCTCCTCCTCATTCTCACTCACCATCCCATCACCTGAATGGGAGACACAGAGAATCCAGACATAAGTCACTCCCTGCGCCGGAAAGAAAGGAAATCTCAGAGAGAGTAATGGAAAAAGGGATGAACAAAACAAAATATGTGTGGGAGAGATCAAACCTATCAGGAGCTGATTTTTCGCAAACCCTTCCCCAGAGGAGAGAGGAAGGGATCAGTTTTGGACCGCATCTCACCAGAACACTCACGGGAAAGCAAAATCGGGGAGGGACCTGCTGCCAGTTGTCAGTCAGAATAGCTGGGAAGCCATGTGTGACATCTGCCATAACGATTCCATTCTGCAGGGAACTATCCTGAACTTGGAGAGCTCACAGGGTCTTTGTAGGGCATCCCAAATTTTTCCTGCATTCCTAAACAGTTGTTGAGTTGGTTTAACCAATTCCTCACCTATGCAGGCAGCTCTCAGGAGCACTTCTTTCTCAGAACCCTGGAGGTCTGGGACCCACGGCTCTTCCCCTCGTTCCAGCTGCAAGATCACATCAGGTTTGGAAACTGGAAACCCTACTCCAGGCAAAGAAAACAAGGGAGGTCAGTGGAATTTGTGGGATACTTGTCACAAAGAATATTCCATGGTTTTAATCCCAGCTCATTTTTAAGCAGTAAAATACCAAGGCCAGCTTCCTTGGCTCAAAGTGGCAGGAGAGTTATTATTATTATAAATCATATTCATTACCTTAGTGCCTAAAGTCCAACTAACAGTGGGTCCCCATTGTGCTAGGCACAGTACAAACACAGAACAGTAGATGGCCCATGCCCTGAAGAATTTACAATCTAAATAGACAAGACAGAGACACAGAATGGGGGAAGGAGTAGAACCCACTGTTAGAATAGGGATATTCAGGCCTGCCTGTAAAGTCTATACTTAAAGAACTTAGGTGTATTTTTATCACTTAGCTAGTTACAGAGGTATAAAAACAAAGAATCAAAATCACAGTCTGCCTGTGTATGGGCCGTCTCTCACTAGGATAGTCTGAGGTCTTGTTCTTAGGCTAAGGCCTTTGGTTAAGCAGCAGGGGCAGCCATAAGCTGGGAAGCGAAGGGTCACATCCTCACCTCCCAAACCCGTCACACTGAAATAAGGTGCTATTGGGCTGTTAGGAAGACGCTCCTATCTGGATAGTGCCCATCACCACCAGATAAAGAAACAGATCTTAAGATGGTTAAAGAAAACTTAGTTTGATAGCATCCTGTCTGGCAAGAAATCACTTATCAATGGTTGTGAAACCCTCATTTATGTATTGTTTTATCTTTATGGCCATCACTTTTACCTTGTTAATCAGTCTGGTTCTCTAATTGTTTCTTTCTGCTGTAAAATTAATGTTGCTAGGTGTAAGTAAATTACGTAGAGGGATATAATTGGTTAGAGAATTATGTTACAATATGTTAGAATTGGTTAGTTAAATTTCAGTAAAATGATTGGTTAAGGTTTAGCTGAGAATATGACTATGAGAATATGGGGTCAAACAGGAGGGGGAAAGGAAATTGGAATCATGTTTCTTAAGGGGGGACAACAGGAACAGGGAATGGGGACACAGGCAAGGCTCTGTGGCGTCAGAACTGGGATGGGGGAAACAGGGAAAATGCGGTATCAGAGCTGGGAAGGGAACACTGGGGAACAGACTCTATCACGTATAGAGAGAAGCCCGACTGGTGTGAAGGGCTTCGGAATATGCCTGCTTGGAAACTAACCCCAATAAACATTATCTGCGCTTCGGACTTCTGGTCTTTTGCTGCTTCCTGTCTGTGTGACAAGAACCAGGGAAGTGGGAGGGTGAAGGGAAAGCCCTCTAACAAAACTGACATGACCTGATAACCAACAGGTAAGCCTTTAAGGAAGGTTTTAATACATTTTGGAACTGATCAGGGATTCCCCACGAGGACTGATGAAGGGGTGATGGTAAATACACATTTTGATCCTTTTCTTGTTTTATATGTTTTCCCCATAAGGCGCACTGTCATGGATCCATAGGATCTGTGCAATGCCCTGGCTTTTAAACAGTCCTTGGGAGGTGCCCCTTGAGTGCACTAGACCCCCGAGGGGTCCCACTCTTCCACAAGGATAGGCCATGTAGCTTCAACACCTGAGACTGAGCCTCTGGCTTCAACACTCCTATTTCAACCTGTCAGCTGGTCCAGCTGAACGACACTCCTGTTCAGCGACTGTTCCTCAGTCAATGCACAGAGCAAGTTTTTGCTGTGACACTTGACTTTTAAAACATAGCAGGGTTTATTAGTCAACTGAAACGCAGCATTGGAAAGTCCTTAGATTAGCACAGGGAAGCAAAAAAGACAATATAGTCCATACTGGCCAATGCCCTTGAGCCATGCTGCTGTAGAAAACGTTTTGGTTTCCTTTCACTGTGACTGTCCATTTGTCTTCGCTCCAGTAGAGCTCCCGGCGTCTGCGAGCCCAGTTCTTCCTGGTCCCAAAAACATAACGAGTCCATGTATACTTCACTCAGCCAAACGGAGATCCTCCCATGGACCGCTGACAATTATTCCCTTGTCTCTGTCGGGTATTCCATTGATGTAGGTTGGTCCCAGCCAGTCCTTAATAACCCATTCATATCACCCCATGACAGATACATGACAAAACACCTCATGTCTCCTGCTCGTTATAATCATAGTAACACCAATCACAAAGGGAAACTGAGGTGTGTATTGGCATCATAGAAGTATCACCAAAATTACCACCTCTATCACACACACAGTGCTCACAGCCCTTGGAGAGAAAGCAAAGCACAGGAACTGGATGTTAGTCCAGTGAACACAGTGGAGAACAAGCTGCAATCCTCAAACCTGGTCAAAAAGAAGAGGCATGTGGGTCGCTACCCATAGAGAGGAGCTGGCTAGAGGCCTGATACCACATTGCTTGAGCAGACCATGGAGGCAGGTCAAAGGCTTAGCTACCCCAGAACTATGACATCGCAAAAGCACGTTTTGGGGAATTAGGAAATCTAGTGATTCAGGTGTAATGGGAGGGAGAATTAAACTTCCCCAGTGTGTGGACAAGGCTGGGGAATTTAACACTAAAATTCAGGAGCAACAGCCTCTAATTCTTCCGGAAAAGAAGAATGTAAGAAACAAGAACTGGGCTACGCAACCTAGGAGGTACAGGCTCAAAGATCCAAGGAATCTGGAGGGAAGACAGCTTCTGGCTGCTGCACATGGGGAGAGGGGTGACAAGACTCTTTCCAAACTCTCACTCCTGCTGACCCCAACCTGATTTTATGATCTATGACCTAGTCACATGTCTTGTGGGCAATTTTATACTAGCTAGAGGTAAAATGTCATTATCAGAGTATTGCTTATTAGCTTGGAATATGCATAGAGGGGCAAGGAGGTGAATATAAATAAATGGGTTATTAAGGGCAGGGACTACACTACAGCCGGGATCAAAGCTCTGAGATCAATCCACCGGTGATCGATGCAGCGTGTCTATTAAAGACTCGCCAAATTGACTGCAGATCGCTCTCCAGTCGACCCCTGTACTCTACCCCTGACGAGAAGAGTAAGGTAAGTAGACCCTGCGGTAACTCGACCTAAGGTACATCGACTCCAGCTATGTTATTCACGTAGCTGGAGTTGCGCAGCGTAGGTTGAGTTACCGCAGTAGTGTAGACATAGCCTAAGCTTGCTACAGTTAAGGGCCTGTTATATTAGGTTGAGGCTTTGTGGGAGTAGTTATGCTGAAGTCTGGGATTTACCCAAATAGGCTAAGGAGAGAATCCCAGGTCAGATATTTTGCACCCTCATTTTAAGAGACTAACAAGTAACCACAAGCGGGTTGAATATGCCACAGGATTCTGAAAGAAGGAAGTTTGGGGCGGGCTTTAGCAATTAGGTTGCTATGCAGTATCTCAGCAGTTGGACCGCATTCATATATTGGAATTATTAATAAATAAGTGATGTAAATCATGAGTATTAATGCTTGATGCTTAATTATGGACTTCCCAAAGGCCACATATGGGTTGGGGCAGCTATTGACATTACTGTAATCAGAGTAAAGGAGCAGATATGGTATATAGCCATCCTATTACCGTAAGGAAATGGATAAAATATCTCTCCTAGTTATCATTTTTTCATTTTGTCACGTCTCCGAGACAGTATAAACTGAAGAAGGGCCTCCCTTCTGAGGGTCTCCCTTGCCCCTCGATCTTTGTTTCCAATGGTATACATAACTTGTAAGTATGCACAGTGCAAGACCCTCTTTACTATACTTATCTTAGTCTAATTGTTATGTGTATTGATCCTTGCCTATGATTTCAATTATAACTGTCTGTATTAAATCAACTTTGAGTTGCCATGTACAAGGGCAGTTGTACCCTAATATGTAGGTGTAAAAATTCTTCAGGCTACACTACCACCTTGTGATATCATCAACAAAATGCCCATTTGTGCCTGGGTAATGGCCCTGCTATGGGAAGGAGGAATGCAGCAAGGACTCAGGATCGGTGGCCAGGGTCACTGTGCATGGAGATGGGGAGGTTATATGGGGAAAGGGGTAATGAGTGGCAGAGGGAGGACAAGAATTAGAATAATAATATTTTGGGAAAAAATGTATAATGAAGTGAAACTGAACAGAAATAAAACTGGACTGTAAGCTCTAAAGAAACAAGGCTTGGGTAGGGATTCGAGGTTAAAGGTCTGGGATCCGTCACAGCTCTAGATCCTCAAACCTCTCTCCCTCCCACTGACCCACCCAGCCCACTTCTGGGGTGTCCTTCCTCCACACTCTCCTCCCCTTCTTCCCATTACCCTCAATTGTCACCACTTCCCAGCACCTTGGGAGCTTCTTGTGTTCCCTCCTCGTCTCTCACTACCTCATCCCTCCCTGCTGCTTCTTAGCTCTAATCCTTCACACACCTTCCCCATGTCCTGGCACCCCAGAATTATCTACTCCCCCCTTTTTCCACCTTCCCACAGCTCTGTTCTCCCTTCACCCATGGGGTCCTGAATGGCAACTTTATGCACTCTCCTATCAAAAGATGAGCTCATCTGACTGTCACACAAGTCATGCATGAGTCCTACAACTATTTACTCAATTTAGAATTTACAGGTGGCATATTTTCCTCTTAAAATGAGGAAAAGGCATGAAAACTCTAATTATTAATGTCTCCAATAAGGATACATTAAATGTAATTTTAAAATGACTGACAGCACCAAAAAAGCACATGTCCAAAAATTATTCTAGTGGGTGGGAAATAAGGCAAAAAAGGGGGGGCAAGGAAATGTCTCAAAACTTGTATGATGAATAAAGGTATAAAGTTATTACTACTCAGGTTCTTTAGAGACCCCACAGCTTCTAATAACTGAGGGGACAGGACTCCTTACCCAGCAAGACCACCGTCTCATAGTTCTCCTGCATGACATCCCTGTAGAGGGCTCTCTGAGTGGGGTCCAGCAGAGCCCCCTCTTCCCTGGTGAAATACACAGCCACCTCCTCGAAAGTCACTGGCCCCTGAAAGAGCAAGAGTCCAACACTCAGTATCTGCTGCCCCAGTCACAACCCCACTATTCACAGAACAGTAGCACCAGGTAAATGGAAGTTCCGGGAGGCACATGTTAACAGAGTCCCACCCCACCCTCCCTAGAGCAGCCAGGAGGCATCAGAGGGTAGAAAGAGAGAACCTTTGTGTCTCCCAACTGACACATGGAGGCAGGGTCTTCACATTTATCATATACCTACTAGTCAGGGCTTGATATAGGAGATGGGGCTATCTCTGGACCCTGCTGGTGGCTCCCTGGTAGGAATCCCAACACTTTCCAAATAAAATATATGGAAGGAAGGGGAAGTCAATAGTAAAGAATATAAGTTAAAAGGTCAGAATTGTAGAAAATTGGTAAGGGAAGCTATCAGAAATCAATGACCAATCAATGAAAATAAGAAGGAAGTTTTGAAAAGTATATTAATCCTAACAATGGTAGTGATAAATTTCTAGATGGAAATGGCAGAATTATCAAAAATAATGCAGAAGGGGTAAAAGTGTTCAATAAATATTTCTCTCCTGGATTTGGAGAAAAACAGATGATGTACTCATATCATAAAATGTTGACGACGACACTCTTTCCATTCCAACAAGAACTCACGAGGACGTTAAACAGCAGTTATTAAAGTTAGACATGTTTAAAAAAACAGGTCCAGATAACCAGGTCCAAGAGTTTTTAAAGACCTGGTGGAGGAGCGTGGTGGGCTATTAATGTTGATTTTAATTAGGACTTGGAACACTGGGGAAATTCCAGAAGACTGGAATAAAGCTAATGCTGTGCCAATACTAAAAAGTGTAAAAGAGATGACCCAGTTAATTACAAGAGTGTCAATCTGATATCAATACTGAGCAAAATAATGGAGCAGTAGATACTGGATTTCATTAATAAAGAATTAAAGGAGGGTAATATAATTAGTGCCCATTAAGAAAGGTTTAGAGAAAATAGATCCTAGAAAACTAACTGGATATCCTTATTGGATGAGAACAAAAGTTTGGTCACAGCTAATAGTATTGATGTAATATACCTAGACTTCTGTAAGGCATATGACTTGGTTCAGCACAATATTTTGATTAAAAAACTAGAATGATACAAAATAAACACAGCATACATTAAATAGATTAAAAACTGTGATTGTAAATGGTGAACCATGGTCAAGTGGATTTATTTCTAGCGGGTTCCCATAAAGATTGGTTCTTGGCCCTGTGCTATTTAACATTCTTATCAATGACCTAGAAGAGAATATAAAATCAGCACTGATAAAGTTTGCAGTTGCCAGAAAGATTGGGGATGGTGGTAACTAATGAAGGTGGGAGGGATAGCTCAGTGGTTTGAGCATTGACTTGCTAAACCCAGGGTTGTGAATTCAATCCTTAAGGGGGCCACTCAGGGATCTGGGGTAAAATCAGTACTTGGTCTTGCTAGTGAAGGCAGGGGGCTAGACATGATGACCTTTCAGGGTCCCTTCCAGCTATATGAGATAGGCATATCTCCATATATTATAAGTGTCAGTAGATTCAGGCTCCAGTACTGGGAGTCTGTGAAGTTTTCCCAGCCCTGGCTGGAGGGTTATTTCCTGTTCCACAAAGAGGGGAAGTTCCATTCCCAGCTCCTGTGCCTTGAAATTAAGCCCTATCAGACACTACACCCCATATTCAGCATAGTAATATGATTGGGACATAATTATGATGCATTTTGTGCAAGATGCATCATGTGCTGAATATGATTATCCTATTTGTGTGCATGGATCATGTTTGTACTGAAGTTATGGTTATTGACTATGTATCTGCATTTCAAATGTGCTTACTCTGGATAACACCCACAACTAGCCTTTCAGGTACAAAATGAAGAAGCTAGACAGTGCTGATGGCTCATCAACAAAGAATATGGATAATGGACCATGGAAGAGTTTAGCACTCAGCAGGGCATGCTACGGCATGTGACCAGACCACATGACAATGAACTCCATTTTGGTACCTGTATTTTTCCACAAACTGGACTGGGAAATGACCTTGGAACAAAGGGGTCCCACCCTATGGAAAAGGTACATAAGGTAGGGTGTGACATCATCTCTTGGCCTCATTCCCCACACAAGAGAACTTCTGGAAACACCTGAGGAAGTAAGACTGAACTGGGGGAAGTGCTGGTCCCAGGGTAAAGGGATTTCTAGCTTGTGTATGGAAATTTGGGGGCCTGCTTGTACCATCAGTCAGGGTGAGAAATTGCTAATTCAAATTCTATCCATCTAGTATGTTAGGCTTAGTTTGAGTTTTTGGTTATTTGCTAAGTAATCTGCTTTGATCTGTTTGCTATCACTTATAATTGTTGGGATATGTTAGGGTTAAGTAAAAGAGCTCGGAAGCTGCTAATGTGCTGACATGGCATTAGGGGACAAAGGCATAAGCAGGCAGTAATTCTTTGCTTAATAAATAAGTTGCCATATTTTTCCTTTCCCTGCTGCTTGTAAGAATTGATAAGGATGCAGCTGCATGAGAAATCTAGTTGTCGGAATGAATGTCCTTTGTGCAAAAGAAAGTAAAATAAATGTTATCTCCCCCTCCCTTCCTTTCCCAGCTACATAAACAAGCCCTGGCTTATAGCCCCTTCCTCCCTCCCCTGAGAACTGCTGATTAAGGAAATTTGTAGCAACACATTAATGCAAAGAACTGTATTTTCAAGGTAAAAATATCTGTATGACATGCGTAATCCTGTGAATAACAGATAGGTGTGAGTATACTAACAGTATGGGTGTTTCTATTACTTAATAAGGGTTTTGGGGGTGTTGTAATGGATGTAGGCGTGTACATACTAACTTAGATAAAGGGAGTGTGATGTAACTAATGCAGTGCTCACTCGACAATTGGGTCGAGGGGAACAAGTATCGCAATAAAGAAGCCTGTACTCAGATCCGCCTCCGGGTTAACCTGCCTCTTTATTCTTCTAACAATAATCATTTAAAATCGATCTTTCTGCAGTTAATAAACTTGTTTTTTGTTTTATGCTTTATCTTAACCACTGTTAAGTATTTTGAGTGAAGTATCTGGGGAAAATCTGCGCTTGGTTAGCACAAGCTTATTGTGCATATCTTTCCCATATCGAGGGGAAGGCGAATTATATTAATGAGATTACATTGCAGAGAGCCCTGTGCACTATAAGATGGTATAATTCTGAATTTATACTACAGCAAGTGTGCAAGGTTGGGGAGCTGGGAAATTGGCTGTTGTCTTCTATCTGTCCTTGAGTAGCTTAGGTAAAGCACTCAGGTAGCTTAGTTGGGTGTATGGCACCACCTGCTGTCGTGTTGGGTGATAACAGGGCCTGGAGAGGCTGACTGAATCTCCAGCAAAGCAGTGTGAGAAGGGCCAGCCCAGCTTGAGGGTTAGAGGGCACAGCGGTTCCCAGAAGCCCCCGAGACTGCACCCTGGGGGTGACAACCCATGACACCCTAGATTACACAAGTCTCAGAGGGTTTGTCACATCCTGTTATTTCCTGCCTCCCACCACGTGTAGCAGCTACCACCTTCTTATGCCTTTACTGCTCCTCTCCCTCCAAGCAGAGCCCACCACCAGCTCCTTGATAATCTCTTACCTGAGCCAGCTCCATTGCAGCCATTTCCTTCCCCCTGGGAGGATGGGATGATCTGGAGCAAACGTGGATGTTATTCTGTAGCCTGACAGGACGAGAAGGGCAATGTGAGAGAATTCAGATGGGGTTTTCATCCATTCCACATGCTGATTCCCCCCAGGATTTTTCCCTGCTAATGGACATTCTAGGTTCTGCCACACTGTAAAGCACAGAGTGACCTTATTCCAGAACAGGCCTCACCCCCTCCCACCAGGGTGTAACCCTCTGAGACATGGTGACACCCTCCCAGTAACAGTCTCTCTGTTACACTTATAAAGTTTGCGGACGATACCAAGCTGGGAGGGGTTGCAAGTGCTTTGGAGGATAGGATTACAATTCAAAATGATCTGGACAAACTGGACAAAAGGTCTGAAGTAAATAGGATGAAATTCAATACGGACAAATGCAAAGTACACCGCTTAGGAAGGAACAATCAGTTGCACACATACAAAATGGGAAATGACTGCCCAGGATGGAGTATTGTGGAAAGGGATCTGGGGGTCACAGTGGATCACAAGCTAAATATGAGTCAACAGTGTAATGCTGTTAGAAAAAAAGCAAACATCATTCTGGGATGTATTAACAGGAGTACTGTAAGCAAGACACGAGAAGTAATTCTTCTGCTCTACTTCGCACTGATTAGGCCACAACTGGAGTACTGTGTCCAGTTGTGGGTGCCACATTTCAGGAAAGATGTAGACAAATTGGAGAAAGTCCAGAGAACAGCAACAAAAATGATTAAAGGTCTAGAAAACGTGACCTATGAGAGAAGATTGAAAAAATTGGGTTTGTTTAGTCTGGAGAAGAGAAGACTGAGAGGGGACATGGTAATAGTTTTCAAGTACATAAAAGGCTGTTACAAAGATGCGGGAGAAAAAATGTTCTTCTTAACCTCTGAGGATAAGATAAGAAGCAATGGCTTTAAATTGCAGCAAGGGCAGTTTAGGATGGAGATTAGGGAAAAAACTTCCTGTCAGAGTGGTTAAGCACTGGAATAAATTGCCTAGGGAGGTTGTGGAGTCTCCGTCCTTGGGGATTTTTAAGAGCAGGCTGGAGAAACACCTCTCAGGGATGGTCTAGATAATACTTAGTCCTTCCTTGAGTGAAGGGGACTGGATTAGATGACCTCTCAAGGTCCCTTCCAGTTCTATGATTCTATGAACCAAAGGCCAGAGAAGAGCAGAATCAAAGGAGTCACTCTGGGTGATCCTCCCTGTCATTGTCCCCAAGGGAGCTCTCTCAGGTTTACAAAGTTGTTTGATGCTCCAGCCTTTATACAGTCTCTCCTGGGAGTGCCCCCTTTCAAGGGCTGGGCCTAGTTTTAGCTTTTGACAAGCGTGAACCCAAGGGCGCTGAGACTGGGCCTTCTTGCCTCAGCATACCTAGCTTTTTTCTGTGGCTCCCCAGTGAGTCCAAATGAGTAGATATGCCTCAGAGACTGTGAACATAAGAAGGGCCCACTGCATCAGACCAATGGTCCATCTAGCTCAGTGGCCAATGCCAGGTGCTTCAGAGGGAATGAACAGAACAGGTAATCATCAAGTGATCCATCCCCTGTCACCCATTCCCAGCTTCTGGCAAACAGAGGCTAGAGACACCATCCCTGCCCATCCTGCCTGCGACACTGGCAGATGAGGTGTTAGCTCTTGCAAAAGCCCCCATGTCTTCATTGAATATTGTGATGGGGCAAGGGCAGATGGCTTCAGTAAAGTAGTGAGGAACAGGTATGTTAGCCCCAGGCTAAACAAATCCCTGGTACAATGGTAACCAAATGACAGTTGCTCCAGGTTAATCAAGACACCTGGAGCCAATTAAGATCCTTCTAGAAGGCAGTGGAGACAGCTAGATTGATTGGGACACCTGAAACCAATCAAGGGCTGGCTTGAACTAGTTAAAAGCCTCCCAGTTAGTCAGTGAGGTGTGGGTGTCAGGTGCTATAGGAGGGAGCTAGGCTGTTGGAGGACCGAAGCAATACAAATCTATATCAGGTGTAAGGAAGGAGGCCCTGAGGTAATTGTGAAGAAGATACTGAGTGGGGGCTGCTGTGGGGAAGTGGCCCAGGGAATTGTACACATCCTATTTCCAAAAAGTCAGCTTCCATAGCTGCTAATTTTAG
>NW_020674703.1:0-377 GCF_002925995.2 Terrapene triunguis
AGTCCACAGTGGAGAGAGACCCCATAAGTGCTTAGACTGTGGAAAAAATTACAAACAGAGGTCAGCCCTTGTCAGACATCAGGCAATCCACACTGGAGAGACACCCCACAAGTGCTTAGACTGTGGCAAAAGTTTCATACAGAGGTCAAGCCTTCTTATACATCAGGCAGTCCACACCAGAGAGAGACCCCATAAGTGTTTAGACTGTGGAAAAAGTTTCATACGGAGGTCAACCCTACTTGATCATCAGGCAATCCACACCGGAGAGAGACGTCATAAGTGCTTAGACTGTGAAAAATGTTTCATGCGGAGGTCAGGCCTTACTGCACATCAGATAATCCACACAGGAGAGAAATCCCATAAATGTTTGGACTGTG
>NW_020674703.1:387-1969 GCF_002925995.2 Terrapene triunguis
CTGTGGGAAAAGTTTCACACATAGATCATATCTTATGGCACATCAGGCAATCCACACAGGTGAGGGACTCCACAAGTGCTTAGGCTGTGGAAAAAGTTTTATACAGAGGTCAGTCCTTGTCAGACATCAGGCAATCCACTCTGGAGAGAGACCCCACAAGTGCTTGGACTGTGGAAAAAGTTTCATACAGAGGTCAGACCTTGTCAGACATGAGGCAATCCACACAGGAGAGAGACTCCATAAGTGCTTAGACCAGAGGTGGGCAAACTACAGCTTGCGTGCCACATCTGGCTCACGGGAAAGTCCTGCCCAGCCCCTGAGCTCCCAGCCAAGGAGGCTAGCCCCCGGCCCCTCCCCTGCTGTCCTCGCTCCCCCGCAGCCTCAGCATGCCGCACAGCCAGCGCTCTGGCCCGCTGCTCCTACCGGGCAGTGTGGCGGTGTGGCTGGCTATGGCATGGTAAGGGGGTGGGGAGTGGGGGTCCCAGGGAGCAGGGGGCAGTTGGATGGGGCGGAGGTTCGGGGGGGCAGTCAGGGGACGGGGAACAGAGGCGGGGGTTGGATAGGCGTGCAAGTCCCAGGGGGCCTGTCAGGGTGGGGGTGTGGATAGGAATAGGGCAGTCAGGGAGCAGGGGGGATTTGCTAGGAGTGGGGTCCCAGGGGGTTCTGGGAGGGGTGGTCAGAGGACAAGGAGCAGGGGGGGTTGGATGGGTCAGGGATTCTGAGGGGGCAGTCAGGAGGAGGGGCGGGGTCCACGCTGTTTGTGCCTCCCCAGACTTCCCTACTCTGCTCTCCATACAGTTTTGCAACCCCGATGTGGCCCTCGGGCCAAGAAGTTTGCCCATCCCTGGCTTAGACTGTGGAAAAAGTTTCATAGGGAGGCCAACCCTTCTTAAACATCAGGCAATCCACATAGGAGAGAGACCCCATAAGTGTTTGGACTGTGGGAAAAGTTTCCCATGGAGATCAGGCCTGGTTTAATATCAGAGAATATACACGAGAGAGAGTCTGCATAAGTGGTTAGACTATGGAAAAAGTTTCATACAGAGGTCAAGTATCAAAGGGGTAGCCGTGTTAATCTGGATCTATAAAAGCAGCAGAGAGTCCTGTGACACCTTACAGACTAACAGACGTATTGGAGCATGAGCTTTCGTGGGTGAATACCCACTGCTTCGGATGCATGTGACATTCACATTACACATCAGGCAATCCACACAGGAGAGAGACCCTGTAAGTGCTTAGACTGTGGGAAAAGTTTCATACAGATATCCGACCTTGTTAAACATCAAGCAGTCCATACAAGAGGGAGACCATAAGACTCTGGGAAAGGTTTCAGAAACAGATCAGCCCTTCTAAACATCAGGACATCCACCTCTGAGAGAGACCCCCGTAAGTGCTTAGACCAGGGGTCTCAAACATGTGGCCCGCGGGGCTATTTTCTGCGGCCCGTGAGCCCCTCGCAGCCCCCCTGCCCTCCCCCAGTGTTTACCTAGAGCGGCTCCAGCCAGACGTGCACCGGGGGCAGGGCAGGATCCCTGCCTGGCCAGGCCTGGCCTGCCCTGCCCTGCCCTTCCCTTCCCTGTGC
>NW_020674704.1:0-362 GCF_002925995.2 Terrapene triunguis
GAAACGCCGCTCTGTGAGCTCTGCGCGTGCGGAACCCCGCCCCCCCCCATCCGCTCTGGGAGAGTCAGGAACTACAACTCCCAGCCTGTCCCGCGGCGCTTCCGCCCTCTCCAGCCCCGGTCAGGGCGGGCCCCGGGGTCAGTCTGACCCCGCCCTCCCGCTCATCCCCTCCCTCCGCAAAGACCCCCCCGCCCCCCTCCCGGGAGCAGCGGCCCCGGGGTCTCTGGGCCGGGCAGCGCCGCTAGCAACGGTCCCCCCTCGACCTGTCCCCCGGGTTCGACCGGCCCCCGCCCCCCGTGACCTGCCCCCCCGCGTCCGACCGGCCCCCCCGCCCCGTGACCTGCCCCCCCGCGTCCGACCGG